>NW_027473512.1:0-258539 GCF_050947335.1 Megachile rotundata | reverse complement strand
CATACAATCACAAACATACAATCACATTAATACAATCACAAACATACAACCACAATCATACAATACCAATCATACAAACACAATTCTGCAGTCGCAATCATGCAAAAACAATCATACTATCACAATCATACAATCACACTCATACCGTCACAATCATACAATTACAATCATAAAATCACAATCACACAATCACAATCATACAATCACAATCATACAATTACAATCATACATTCGCAATCATATAAATACAATCTCCCAAAAACAATCATACAATCACAATCATAAAATCACAATAATACAGTCACAATCATACAATCACAATCATACAATCACAGTCATACAATCACAATCATACAATCACAATCATACAATCACAATCATACAATCACAATCATACAATCACAATCATACAATCACAATAATTCAATCACAATCATACAATCGCAATCATATAAATACAATCTCCCAAAAACACTGATACAATCACAATCATACAATCACAATAATACAGTCACAATCATACAATCACAATCATACAATCACAGTCATACAATCACAATCATACAATCACAATCATACAATCACAATCATACAATCACAATCATACTATCACAATCATACAATCACAATCATACAATCACAATCATACAATCACAATCGTACAATCACAATCGTACAATCACAATCGTACAATCACAATCATACAATCACAATCATACAATCACAATCATGCAATCACAATCATACAATCACAATCATACAATGGCATTCATACAACAACAATCATACAATCACAATCATAAAATCGCAATCACACAATCACAATCATACAATCACACTCATACAATCACAATAATACAATAACAATCATACTATCACAATCATACAATCACACTCATACGGTCACAATCATACAATCACGATCATACAATCACAGTCATACAATCATAATCATACAATCACAGTAATACAATCACAAACATTCAAAAACAGTGATTCAATCACAATCATACAATCGCAATCATTCAATCAGTATCATACAATCACAGTCATATAATCACGATCATACAATCACAGTCATTCAATCACAATCATACAATCGCAATCATATGAATACAATCTCCCAAAAACATTGATACAATCACAATCATACAATCACAATCATACAATCACAATGATACAAGCACACTCATACAATCACAATCATACAATCACGATCATACAATCGCAATCATACAATTACAACCATACAATCACAACCATACAATCGCAATAATACAATAACAAACATACAATCACAATCATACAATAACTATTATACGATCACAACCATGCAATTAAAATCTCAGAATCACAATCACACAATCGCGATCATACAATCACAATCCTACAATCACAATCATACAATCACAATCATACAATTAGAAACATACTGTCACAGTCCTACAATCACAATCATACAATCGCAATCATACAATCACACTCATACAGTCACAATCATAAAATCACAATCATAGAATCACAGACGTGCAATCACAATCGTGCAATCACAACCATGCAATCACAATCATACAATCGCAATCATACAATCACAATCATACAATCACAATCATACAATCACAACCATACAATCACAACCATACAATCACATTAATACAATCACAAACATACAACCACAATCATACAATAACAATCATACAAACACAATTCTGCAATCGCATACATGCAAAAACAATCATACTATCACAATCATACAATCACACTCATACCGTCACAATCATACAATTACAATCATAAAATCACAATCACACAATCACAATCATACAATCACAATCATACAATTACAATCATACATTCGCAATCATATAAATACAATCTCCCAAAAACAATCATACAATCACAATCACAAAATCACAATAATACAGTCACAATCATACAATCACAATCATACAATCACAGTCATACAATCACAATCATACAATCACAATCATACAATCACAATCATACAATCACAATCATACAATCACAATAATTCAATCACAATCATACAATCGCAATCATATAAATACAATCTCCCAAAAACACTGATACAATCACAATCATACAATCACAATAATACAGTCACAATCATACAATCACAATCATACAATCACAGTCATACAATCATAATCATACATTCACAAAAATGCAATCACAATCATCCAATCCCAATCATACAGTCGCAATCATACAATCACTATCATACAATCACAGTCATACTACCACAGTCATACAATTACAATCATACAATCGCAATTACAATCACTACCATGCAATCACAATCATACAACCACAATCATACAATTGCAACCATACAAACACAATCCTGCAGTCGCAATCATACTATCACAATCATATAATCACAATCATACAATCACAAACATACAATCCTAGTCATGCGACCACAATCATACAATCACAGTCATACAGTCACAATCATAAAATCACAATCATACAATCACAATCATACAATCACAGTCATACAATCACAATCATACAATCACAATCATACAATCACACTCATACAGTCACAATCATACAATCACAATCATAGAATCACAATCGTGCAATCACAATCGTGCAATCACAACCATGCAATCACAATCATACAATCGCAATCATACAATCACAATCATACAATCACAGTCATACAATCACAGTCATACAATCACAATCATACAATCACACTCATACAGTCACAATCATACAATCACAATCATAGAATCACAATCGTGCAATCACAATCGTGCAATCACAACCATGCAATCACAATCATACAATCGCAATCATACAATCACAACCATACAATCACAACCATACAATCACGTTAATACAATCACAAACATACAACCACAATCATACAATAACAATCATACAAACACAATTCTGCAACCGCAATCATGCAAAAACAATCATACTATCACAATCATACAATCACACTCATACCGTCACAATCATACAATCACAATCATAAAATCACAATCACACAATCACAATCATACAATCACACTCATACAATCACAATAATACAATAACAATCATACTATCACAATCATACAATCACACTCATACGGTCACAATCATACAATCACAATCATACAATCACAGTCATACAATCATAATCATATAATCACAGTAATACAATCACAAACATTCAAAAACAGTGATTCAATCACAATCATACAATCGCAATCATTCAATCAGTATCATACAATCACAGTCATATAATCACTATCATACAATCACAGTCATTCAATCACAATCATACAATCGCAATCATATGAATACAATCTCCCAAAAACATTGATACAATCACAGTCATACAATCACAATCATACAATCACAATCATACAATCACAATCATACAATCACAATCATACAATAACTATTATACGATCACAATCATACTATCACAATCATACAATCACAATCATACAATCACAATCATACAATCACAATCGTACAATCACAATCGTACAATCACAATCGTACAATCACAATCATACAATCACAATCATACAATCACAATCATGCAATCACAATCATACAATCACAATCATACAATGGCATTCATACAACAACAATCATACAATCACAATCATAAAATCGCAATCACACAATCACAATCATACAATCACACTCATACAATCACAATAATACAATAACAATCATACTATCACAATCATACAATCACACTCATACGGTCACAATCATACAATCACGATCATACAATCACAGTCATACAATCATAATCATACAATCACAGTAATACAATCACAAACATTCAAAAACAGTGATTCAATCACAATCATACAATCGCAATCATTCAATCAGTATCATACAATCACAGTCATATAATCACTATCATACAATCACAGTCATTCAATCACAATCATACAATCGCAATCATATGAATACAATCTCCCAAAAACATTGATACAATCACAATCATACAATCACAATCATACAATCACAATGATACAAGCACACTCATACAATCACCATCATACAATCACGATCATACAATCGCAATCATACAATTACAACCATACAATCACAACCATACAATCACAATAATACAATAACAAACATACAATCACAATCATACAATAACTATTATACGATCACAACCATGCAATTAAAATCTCAGAATCACAATCACACAATCGCGATCATACAATCACAATCCTACAATCACAATCATACAATCACAATCATACAATTAGAAACATACTGTCACAGTCCTACAATCACAATCATACAATCGCAATCATACAATCACACTCATACAGTCACAATCATAAAATCACAATCATAGAATCACAAACGTGCAATCACAATCGTGCAATCACAACCATGCAATCACAATCATACAATCGCAATCATACAATCACAATCATACAATCACAATCATACAATCACAACCATACAATCACAAACATACAATCACATTAATACAATCACAAACATACAACCACAATCATACAATACCAATCATACAAACACAATTCTGCAGTCGCAATCATGCAAAAACAATCATACTATCACAATCATACAATCACACTCATACCGTCACAATCATACAATTACAATCATAATATCACAATCACACAATCACAATCATACAATCACAATCATACAATTACAATCATACATTCGCAATCATATAAATACAATCTCCCAAAAACAATCATACAATCACAATCATAAAATCACAATAATACAGTCACAATCATACAATCACAATCATACAATCACAGTCATACAATCACAATCATACAATCACAATCATACAATCACAATCATACAATCACAATCATACAATCACAATCATACAATCACAATAATTCAATCACAATCATACAATCGCAATCATATAAATACAATCTCCCAAAAACACTGATACAATCACAATCATACAATCACAATAATACAGTCACAATCATACAATCACAATCATACAATCACAGTCATACAATCACAATCATACAATCACAATCATACAATCACAATCATACAATCACAATCATACTATC
Organism: Megachile rotundata; assembly: GCF_050947335.1. Classification (NCBI taxonomy): domain Eukaryota; kingdom Metazoa; phylum Arthropoda; class Insecta; order Hymenoptera; family Megachilidae; genus Megachile; species Megachile rotundata. The sequence goes on along the minus strand of NW_027473512.1, from coordinate 253,464 downwards.
ACAATCATACAATCACAATCATACAATCACAATCATACAATCACAATCGTACAATCACAATCGTACAATCACAATCGTACAATCACAATCATACAATCACAATCATACAATCACAATCATGCAATCACAATCATACAATCACAATCATACAATGGCATTCATACAACAACAATCATACAATCACAATCATAAAATCGCAATCACACAATCACAATCATACAATCACACTCATACAATCACAATAATACAATAACAATCATACTATCACAATCATACAATCACACTCATACGGTCACAATCATACAATCACGATCATACAATCACAGTCATACAATCATAATCATACAATCACAGTAATACAATCACAAACATTCAAAAACAGTGATTCAATCACAATCATACAATCGCAATCATTCAATCAGTATCATACAATCACAGTCATATAATCACTATCATACAATCACAGTCATTCAATCACAATCATACAATCGCAATCATATGAATACAATCTCCCAAAAACATTGATACAATCACAATCATACAATCACAATCATACAATCACAATGATACAAGCACACTCATACAATCACAATCATACAATCACGATCATACAATCGCAATCATACAATTACAACCATACAATCACAACCATACAATCACAATAATACAATAACAAACATACAATCACAATCATACAATAACTATTATACGATCACAACCATGCAATTAAAATCTCAGAATCACAATCACACAATCGCGATCATACAATCACAATCCTACAATCACAATCATACAATCACAATCATACAATTAGAAACATACTGTCACAGTCCTACAATCACAATCATACAATCGCAATCATACAATCACACTCATACAGTCACAATCATAAAATCACAATCATAGAATCACAAACGTGCAATCACAATCGTGCAATCACAACCATGCAATCACAATCATACAATCGCAATCATACAATCACAATCATACAATCACAATCATACAATCACAACCATACAATCACAAACATACAATCACATTAATACAATCACAAACATACAACCACAATCATACAATACCAATCATACAAACACAATTCTGCAGTCGCAATCATGCAAAAACAATCATACTATCACAATCATACAATCACACTCATACCGTCACAATCATACAATTACAATCATAAAATCACAATCACACAATCACAATCATACAATCACAATCATACAATTACAATCATACATTCGCAATCATATAAATACAATCTCCCAAAAACAATCATACAATCACAATCATAAAATCACAATAATACAGTCACAATCATACAATCACAATCATACAATCACAGTCATACAATCACAATCATACAATCACAATCATACAATCACAATCATACAATCACAATCATACAATCACAATCATACAATCACAATAATTCAATCACAATCATACAATCGCAATCATATAAATACAATCTCCCAAAAACACTGATACAATCACAATCATACAATCACAATAATACAGTCACAATCATACAATCACAATCATACAATCACAGTCATACAATCACAATCATACAATCACAATCATACAATCACAATCATACAATCACAATCATACTATCACAATCATACAATCACAATCATACAATCACAATCATACAATCACAATCGTACAATCACAATCGTACAATCACAATCGTACAATCACAATCATACAATCACAATCATACAATCACAATCATGCAATCACAATCATACAATCACAATCATACAATGGCATTCATACAACAACAATCATACAATCACAATCATAAAATCGCAATCACACAATCACAATCATACAATCACACTCATACAATCACAATAATACAATAACAATCATACTATCACAATCATACAATCACACTCATACGGTCACAATCATACAATCACGATCATACAATCACAGTCATACAATCATAATCATACAATCACAGTAATACAATCACAAACATTCAAAAACAGTGATTCAATCACAATCATACAATCGCAATCATTCAATCAGTATCATACAATCACAGTCATATAATCACGATCATACAATCACAGTCATTCAATCACAATCATACAATCGCAATCATATGAATACAATCTCCCAAAAACATTGATACAATCACAATCATACAATCACAATCATACAATCACAATGATACAAGCACACTCATACAATCACAATCATACAATCACGATCATACAATCGCAATCATACAATTACAACCATACAATCACAACCATACAATCGCAATAATACAATAACAAACATACAATCACAATCATACAATAACTATTATACGATCACAACCATGCAATTAAAATCTCAGAATCACAATCACACAATCGCGATCATACAATCACAATCCTACAATCACAATCATACAATCACAATCATACAATTAGAAACATACTGTCACAGTCCTACAATCACAATCATACAATCGCAATCATACAATCACACTCATACAGTCACAATCATACAATCACAATCATACAATCACAATCATACTATCACAATCATACAATCACAATCATACAATCACAATCATACAATCACAATCGTACAATCACAATCGTACAATCACAATCGTACAATCACAATCATACAATCACAATCATACAATCACAATCATGCAATCACAATCATACAATCACAATCATACAATGGCATTCATACAACAACAATCATACAATCACAATCATAAAATCGCAATCACACAATCACAATCATACAATCACACTCATACAATCACAATAATACAATAACAATCATACTATCACAATCATACAATCACACTCATACGGTCACAATCATACAATCACGATCATACAATCACAGTCATACAATCATAATCATACAATCACAGTAATACAATCACAAACATTCAAAAACAGTGATTCAATCACAATCATACAATCGCAATCATTCAATCAGTATCATACAATCACAGTCATATAATCACGATCATACAATCACAGTCATTCAATCACAATCATACAATCGCAATCATATGAATACAATCTCCCAAAAACATTGATACAATCACAATCATACAATCACAATCATACAATCACAATGATACAAGCACACTCATACAATCACAATCATACAATCACGATCATACAATCGCAATCATACAATTACAACCATACAATCACAACCATACAATCGCAATAATACAATAACAAACATACAATCACAATCATACAATAACTATTATACGATCACAACCATGCAATTAAAATCTCAGAATCACAATCACACAATCGCGATCATACAATCACAATCCTACAATCACAATCATACAATCACAATCATACAATTAGAAACATACTGTCACAGTCCTACAATCACAATCATACAATCGCAATCATACAATCACACTCATACAGTCACAATCATAAAATCACAATCATAGAATCACAGACGTGCAATCACAATCGTGCAATCACAACCATGCAATCACAATCATACAATCGCAATCATACAATCACAATCATACAATCACAATCATACAATCACAACCATACAATCACAACCATACAATCACATTAATACAATCACAAACATACAACCACAATCATACAATAACAATCATACAAACACAATTCTGCAATCGCATACATGCAAAAACAATCATACTATCACAATCATACAATCACACTCATACCGTCACAATCATACAATTACAATCATAAAATCACAATCACACAATCACAATCATACAATCACAATCATACAATTACAATCATACATTCGCAATCATATAAATACAATCTCCCAAAAACAATCATACAATCACAATCACAAAATCACAATAATACAGTCACAATCATACAATCACAATCATACAATCACAGTCATACAATCACAATCATACAATCACAATCATACAATCACAATCATACAATCACAATCATACAATCACAATAATTCAATCACAATCATACAATCGCAATCATATAAATACAATCTCCCAAAAACACTGATACAATCACAATCATACAATCACAATAATACAGTCACAATCATACAATCACAATCATACAATCACAGTCATACAATCATAATCATACATTCGCAAAAATGCAATCACAATCATCCAATCCCAATCATACAGTCGCAATCATACAATCACTATCATACAATCACAGTCATACTACCACAGTCATACAATTACAATCATACAATCGCAATTACAATCACTACCATGCAATCACAATCATACAACCACAATCATACAATTGCAACCATACAAACACAATCCTGCAGTCGCAATCATACTATCACAATCATATAATCACAATCATACAATCACAAACATACAATCCTAGTCATGCGACCACAATCATACAATCACAGTCATACAGTCACAATCATAAAATCACAATCATACAATCACAATCATACAATCACAGTCATACAATCACAGTCATACAATCACAATCATACAATCACACTCATACAGTCACAATCATACAATCACAATCATAGAATCACAATCGTGCAATCACAATCGTGCAATCACAACCATGCAATCACAATCATACAATCGCAATCATACAATCACAATCATACAATCACAGTCATACAATCACAGTCATACAATCACAATCATACAATCACACTCATACAGTCACAATCATACAATCACAATCATAGAATCACAATCGTGCAATCACAATCGTGCAATCACAACCATGCAATCACAATCATACAATCGCAATCATACAATCACAACCATACAATCACAACCATACAATCACGTTAATACAATCACAAACATACAACCACAATCATACAATAACAATCATACAAACACAATTCTGCAACCGCAATCATGCAAAAACAATCATACTATCACAATCATACAATCACACTCATACCGTCACAATCATACAATCACAATCATAAAATCACAATCACACAATCACAATCATACAATCACAATCATACAATCACAATCATACTATCACAAACATACTGTCACAGTCCTACAATCACAATCATACAATCACAATCATACAATCACAATCATACAATCACAATCATACAATCACAATCATAAAATCGCAATCATACAATCGCACTCATACAATCACAATCATACAATCACAATCATACAATGGCATTCATACAACAACAATCATACAATCACAATCATAAAATCGCAATCATACAATCGCACTCATACAATCACAATCATACAATCACAATCATACAATTACAATCATTCAATCACAATCATAGAATCGCAATCATATAAATACAATCTCCCAAAAACACTGATACAATCACAATCATAAAATCACAGTCATACAATCACAATCATACATTCACAAAAACACAATCACAATCATACAATCCCAATCATACAGTCGCAATCATACAATCACTATCATACAATCAGAGTCATACTACCACAGTCATACAATTACATTCATACAATCGCAATTACAATCACAATAATGCAATCACAATCATGCAATCACAATCATACAATCACAATCATACAATTGCAATCATACAAGCACAATCCTGCAGTCGCAATCATACTATCACAATCATATAATCACAATCATACAATCACAATCATACAATCCCAGTCATGCGACCACAATCATACAATCACAGTCATACAGTCACAATCATAAAATCACAAACATACAATCACAATCATACAATCACAATCATACAATCACAATCATACAATCACAATCATACAATCACAATCATACAATCACAATCATACAATCACAATCATACAATCACAATCATACAATCACAACTATCCAATCACAATCATACAATCACGATCATACAGTCGCAATCATACAATAGCAATCATACAATCACAACCATACAATCACAACCATAGAATCACAAACATACAATCACAATCATACAACAACAATCATACCAACACAATTCTGCAACCGCAATCATGCAATAACAATCATACTATCACAATCATACAATCACACTCATACCGTCACAATCATACAATCACAATCATACAATCACAATCATACAATCACAATCATACAATCACAATCATACAATCACAATCATACAATCACAATAATACAATAACAATCATACTATCACAATCATACAATCACACTCATACGGTCACAATCATACAATCAGAACCATACAATCACAGTAATACAATCACACACATTCAAAAGCAGTGATTCAATCACAATCATACAATCGCAATCATTCAATCACTATCATACAATCACAATCATACAATCACAGTCATACGTCCACAATCGTACAAACACAATTCTGCAATCGCAATCATGCAAAAACAATCATACTATCACAATCATACAATCACACTCATACCGTCACAATCATACAATCACAATCATAAAATCACAATCACACAATCACAATCATACAATCACAATCATACAATTACAATCATACATTCGCAATCATATAAATACAATCTCCCAAAAACAATCATACAATCACAATCATACAACAACAATCATACAATCACAATCATAAAATCGCAATCATACAATCGCACTCATACAATCACAATCATACAATCACAATCATACAATCACAATCATTCAATCACAATCATACAATGGCAATCATTCAAATACAATCTCCCAAAAACACTGATACATTCACAATCATACAATCACAAAAATGCAATCACAATCATACAATCCCAATCATACAGTCGCAATCATACAATCACTATCATACAATCACAGTCATACTACCACAGTCATACAATTACAATGATACAATCGCAATTACAATCACTACCATGCAATCACAATCATACAACCACAATCATACAATTGCAACCATACAAACACAATCCTGCAGTCGCAATCATACTATCACAATCATATAATCACAATCATACAATCACAATCATACAATCCTAGTCATGCGACCACAATCATACAATCACAGTCATACAGTCACAATCATAAAATCACAATCATACAATCACAACCATACAATCACAGTCATACAATCACAGTCATACAATGACAGTCATACAATCACAATCATACAATCACACTCATACAGTCACAATCATACTATCACAATCATAGAATCACAATCGTGCAATCACAACCATGCAATCACAATCATACAATCGCAATCATACAATCACAATCATACAATCACAATCACACAATCACAACTGTACACTCACAATCATACAATCACGATCATACAATCGCAATCATACAATCACAACCATACAATCACAACCATACAATCACATTAATACAATCACAAACATACAACCACAATCATACAATAACAATCATACAAACACAATTCTGCAATCGCAATCATGCAAAAACAATCATACTATCACAATCATACAATCACACTCATACCGTCACAATCATACAATCACAATCATAAAATCACAATCACACAATCACAATCATACAATCACAATCATACAATCACAATCATACTATCACAAACATACTGTCACAGTCCTACAATCACAATCATACAATCACAATCATACAATCACAATCATACAATCACAATCATACAATCACAATCATACAATCACAATCATAAAATCGCAATCATACAATCGCACTCATACAATCACAATCATACAATCACAATCATACAATGGCATTCATACAACAACAATCATACAATCACAATCATAAAATCGCAATCATACAATCGCACTCATACAATCACAATCATACAATCACAATCATACAATTACAATCATTCAATCACAATCATAGAATCGCAATCATATAAATACAATCTCCCAAAAACACTGATACAATCACAATCATAAAATCACAGTCATACAATCACAATCATACATTCACAAAAACACAATCACAATCATACAATCCCAATCATACAGTCGCAATCATACAATCACTATCATACAATCAGAGTCATACTACCACAGTCATACAATTACATTCATACAATCGCAATTACAATCACAATAATGCAATCACAATCATGCAATCACAATCATACAATCACAATCATACAATTGCAATCATACAAGCACAATCCTGCAGTCGCAATCATACTATCACAATCATATAATCACAATCATACAATCACAATCATACAATCCCAGTCATGCGACCACAATCATACAATCACAGTCATACAGTAACAATCATAAAATCACAAACATACAATCACAATCATACAATCACAATCATACAATCACAATCATACAATCACAATCATACAATCACAATCATACAATCACAATCATACAATCACAATCATACAATCACAATCATACAATCACACTCATACAGTCAAAATCATACAATCACAATCACAGAATCACAATCGTACAATCACAATCGTACAATCACAACCATGCAATCACAATCATACAATCGCAATCATACAATCACAATCATACAATCAGAATCACACAATCACAACTATCCAATCACAATCATACAATCACGATCATACAGTCGCAATCATACAATAGCAATCATACAATCACAACCATACAATCACAACCATACAATCACAAACATACAATCGCAATCATACAATCACAATCATACAATCACAATCACACAATCACAACTATACACTCACAATCATACAATCACGATCATACAATCGCAATCATACAATCACAACCATACAATCACAACCACACAATCACATTAATACAATCACAAACATACAACACAATCATACAATAACAATCATACAAACACAATTCTGCAATCGCAATCTTGCAAAAACAATCATACTATCACAATCATACAATCACACTCATACCGTCACAATCATACAATCACAATCATAAAATCACAATCACACAATCACAATCATACAATCACAATCATACAATCACAATCATAAAATCACAATCATACAATCACAATCATACTATCACAAACATACTGTCACGGTCCTACAATCACAATCATACAATCACAATCATACAATCACAATCATACAATCACAATCATAAAATCGCAATCATACAATCGCACTCATACAATCACAATCATACAATCACAATCATACAATCACAATCATACAATGGCATTCATACAACAACAATCATACAATCATAATCATAAAATCACAATCATACAATCACACTCATACCGTCACAATCATACAATCACAATCATAAAATCACAATCACACAATCACAATCATACAATCCCAATCATACAATCCCAATCATACAATCACAACCATACAATCACGTTAATACAATCACAAACATACAACCACAATCATACAATAACAATCATACAAACACAATTCTGCAATCGCAATCATGCAAAAACAATCATACTATCACAATCATACAATCACACTCATACCGTCACAATCATACAATCGCAATCATAAAATCACACAATCACAATCATACAATCACAATCATACAATCACAATCATACAATCACAATCATACAATCACACTCATACAGTCACAATCATACAATCACAATCATAGAATCACAATCGTACAATCACAATCGTACAATCACAACCATGCAATCACAATCATACAATCGCAATCATACAATCACAATCATACAATCAGAATCACACAATCACAACTATACAATCACAATCATACAATCACGATCATACAATCGCAATCATACAATAGCAATCATACAATCACAACCATACAATCACAACCATACAATCACAAACATACAATCACAATCATACAATAACAATCATACCAACACAATTCTGCAACCGCAATCATGCAATAACAATCATACTATCACAATCATACAATCACACTCATACCGTCACAATCATACAATCACAATCATACAATCACAATCATACAATCACAACCATACAATCACAACCATACAATCACAAACATACAATCACAATCATAGAATCACAATCGTACAATCACAATCGTACAATCACAACCATGCAATCACAATCATACAATCGCAATCATACAATCACAATCATACAATCACAATCACACAATCACAATCATACAATCACAATCATACAATCACAATCATGCAATGGCATTCATACAACAACAATCATACAATCACAATCATAAAATCGCAATCATACAATCGCACTCATATAGTCACATTCATACAATCACAATCATACTATCACAATCATACAATCACAATCATACAATCACAATCATACAATCACAATCATACAATCACAATCATAGAATCACAATCGTGCAATCACAATCGTGCAATCACAATCGTGCAATCACAACCATGCAATCACAATCATACAATCGCAATCATACAATCACAATCATACAATCACAATCACACAATCACAACTATACACTCACAATCATACAATCACGATCATACAATCGCAATCATACAATCACAACCATACAATCACAACCATACAATCACGTTAATACAATCACAAACATACAACCACAATCATACAATAACAATCATACAAACACAATTCTGCAATCGCAATCATGCAAAAACAATCATACTATCACAATCATACAATCACACTCATACCGTCACAATCATACAATCACAATCATAAAATCACAATCACACAATCACAATCATTCAATCACAATCATACATTCGCAATCATATAAATACAATCTCCCAAAAACAATCATACAATCACAATCATAAAATCACAATAATACAGTCACAATCATACAATCACAATCATACAATCACAATCATTCTATCACACTCATATAGTCACAATCATACAATCACACTCATACAATCACGATCATACAATCACAATCATTCAATCACAATCATACATTCGCAATCATATAAATACAATCTCCCAAAAACAATCATACAATCACAATCATAAAATCACAATAATACAGTCACAATCATACAATCACAATCATACAATCACAGTCATACAATCACAATCATACATTCACAAAAATACAATCACAATCATACAATCCCAATCATACAGTTGCAATCATACAATCACTATCATACAATCAGAGTCATACTACCACAGTCATACAATTACAATCATACAATCGCAATTACAATCACAATCATGCAATCACAATCATACAATCACAATCATACAATTGCAATCATACAAGCTCAATCCTGCAGTCGCAATCATACTATCACAATCATACAATCACAATCATACAATCACAATCATACAATCCCAGTCATGCGACCACAATCATACAATCACAGTCATACAGTCACAATCATAAAATCACAATCATACAATCACAATCATACAATCACAATCATACAATCACGATCATACAATCGCAATCATACTATCACAATCATACAATCACAATCATACAATCACAATAATACAATAACAATCATACTATCACAATCATACACTCACACTCATACGGTCACAATCATACAATCACAATCATACAATCACAGTCATACAATCATAATCATACAATCACAATAATACAATCACAAACATTCAAAAGCAGTCATTCAATCACAATCATACAATCGCAATCATTCAATCACTATCATACAATCACAGTCATATAATCACGATCATACAATCACAGTCATACTATCCCAATCATACAATCACAATCATACAATCACAATCATACAATCACAATCATACAATCCCAGTCATGCGACCACGATCATAAAATCACAGTCATACAGTCACAATCATAAAATCACAATCATACAATCACAATCATACAATCACAATCATACAATCACAATCATACAATCACAATCATACAATCACAATCATACAATCACAATCATACAATCACAATCATACAATCACACCCATACAGTCACAATCATACAATCACAACCATACAATCACAACCATACAATCACATTAATACAATCACAAACATACAACCACAATCATACAATAACAATCATACACACACAATTCTGCAATCGCAATCATGCAAAAACAATCATACTATCACAATCATACAATCACACTCATACCGTCACAATCATACAATCACAATCATAAAATCACAATCACACAATCACAATCATACAATCACAATCATACAATCACAATCATACAATCACAATCATACAATCACAATCATAAAATCGCAATCATACAATCGCACTCATACAATCACAATCATACAATCACAATCATACAATCACAATCATACAATGGCATTCATACAACAACAATCATACAATCATAATCATAAAATCGCAATCATACAATCGCACTCATACAATCACAATCATACAATCACAATCATACAATTACAATCATTCAATCACAATCATAGAATCGCAATCATATAAATACAATCTCCCAAAAACACTGATACAATCACAATCATAAAATCACAGTCATACAATCACAATCATACATTCACAAAAACACAATCACAATCATACAATCCCAATCATACAGTCGCAATCATACAATCACTATCATACAATCAGAGTCATACTACCACAGTCATACAATTACATTCATACAATCGCAATTACAATCACAATAATGCAATCACAATCATGCAATCACAATCATACAATCACAATCATACAATTGCAATCATACAAGCACAATCCTGAAGTCGCAATCATACTATCACAATCATACAATCACAATCATACAATCACAATCATACAATCCCTGTCATGCGACCACAATCATACAATCACAGTCATACAGTCACAATCATAAAATCACAATCATACAATCACAATCACACAATCACAATCATACAATCACAATCATACAATCACAATCATACAATCACAATCATACAATCACAATCATACAATCACACTCATACAGTCACAATCATACAATCACAATCATAGAATCACAATCGTACAATCACAATCGTACAATCACAACCATGCAATCACAATCATACAATCGCAATCATACAATCACAATCATACAATCAGAATCACACAATCACAACTATCCAATCACAATCATACAATCACGATCATACAGTCGCAATCATACAATAGCAATCATACAATCACAACCATACAATCACAACCATAGAATCACAAACATACAATCACAATCATACAACAACAATCATACCAACACAATTCTGCAACCGCAATCATGCAATAACAATCATACTATCACAATCATACAATCACACTCATACCGTCGCAATCATACAATCACAATCATACAATCACAATCATACAATCACAATCATACAATCACAATCATACAATCACAATCATACAATCACAATCATACAATCACAATCATACAATCACAATAATACAATAACAATCATACTATCACAATCATACAATCACACTCATACGGTCACAATCATACAATCAGAACCATACAATCACAGTAATACAATCACACACATTCAAAAGCAGTGATTCAATCACAATCATACAATCGCAATCATTCAATCACTATCATACAATCACAATCATACAATCACAGTCATACGACCACAATCATACAAACACAATTCTGCAATCGCAATCATGCAAAAACAATCATACTATCACAATCATACAATCACACTCATACCGTCACAATCATACAATCACAATCATAAAATCACAATCACACAATCACAATCATACAATCACAATCATACAATTACAATCATACATTCGCAATCATGTAAATACAATCTCCCAAAAACAATCATACAATCACAATCATACAACAACAATCATACAATCACAATCATAAAATCGCAATCATACAATCGCACTCATACAATCACAATCATACAATCACAATCATACAATCACAATCATTCAATCACAATCATACAATGGCAATCATTCAAATACAATCTCCCAAAAACACTGATACATTCACAATCATACAATCACAAAAATGCAATCACAATCATACAATCCCAATCATACAGTCGCAATCATACAATCACTATCATACAATCACAGTCATGCTACCACAGTCATACAATTACAATGATACAATCGCAATTACAATCACTACCATGCAATCACAATCATACAATTGCAACCATACAAACACAATCCTGCAGTCGCAATCATACTATCACAATCATATAATCACAATCATACAATCACAATCATACAATCCTAGTCATGCGACCACAATCATACAATCACAGTCATACAGTCACAATCATAAAATCACAATCATACAATCACAACCATACAATCACAGTCATACAATCACAGTCATACAATGACAGTCATACAATCACAATCATACAATCACACTCATACAGTCACAATCATACTATCACAATCATAGAATCACAATCGTGCAATCACAACCATGCAATCACAATCATACAATCGCAATCATACAATCACAATCATACAATCACAATCACACAATCACAACTGTACACTCACAATCATACAATCACGATCATACAATCGCAATCATACAATCACAACCATACAATCACAACCATACAATCACATTAATACAATCACAAACATACAACCACAATCATACAATAACAATCATACAAACACAATTCTGCAATCGCAATCATGCAAAAACAATCATACTATCACAATCATACAATCACACTCATACCGTCACAATCATACAATCACAATCATAAAATCACAATCACACAATCACAATCATACAATCACAATCATACAATCACAATCATAAAATCACAATCATACAATCACAATCATACTATCACAAACATACTGTCACAGTCCTACAATCACAATCATACAATCACAATCATACAATCACAATCATACAATCACAATCATAAAATCGCAATCATACAATCGCACTCATACAATCACAATCATACAATCACAATCATACAATCACAATCATACAATGGCATTCATACAACAACAATCATACAATCATAATCATAAAATCACAATCATACAATCACACTCATACCGTCACAATCATACAATCACAATCATAAAATCACAATCACACAATCACAATCATACAATCCCAATCATACAATCCCAATCATACAATCCCAATCATACAATCACAACCATACAATCACGTTAATACAATCACAAACATACAACCACAATCATACAATAACAATCATACAAACACAATTCTGCAATCGCAATCATGCAAAAACAATCATACTATCACAATCATACAATCACACTCATACCGTCACAATCATACAATCGCAATCATAAAATCACAATCACACAATCACAATCATACAATCACAATCATACAATCACAATCATACAATCACAATCATACAATCACAATCATACAATCACACTCATACAGTCACAATCATACAATCACAATCATAGAATCACAATCGTACAATCACAATCGTACAATCACAACCATGCAATCACAATCATACAATCGCAATCATACAATCACCATCATACAATCAGAATCACACAATCACAACTATACAATCACAATCATACAATCACGATCATACAATCGCAATCATACAATAGCAATCATACAATCACAACCATACAATCACAACCATACAATCACAAACATACAATCACAATCATACAATAACAATCATACCAACACAATTCTGCAACCGCAATCATGCAATAACAATCATACTATCACAATCATACAATCACACTCATACCGTCACAATCATACAATCACAATCATACAATCACAATCATACAATCACAACCATACAATCACAACCATACAATCACAAACATACAATCACAATCATAGAATCACAATCGTACAATCACAATCGTACAATCACAACCATGCAATCACAATCATACAATCGCAATCATACAATCACAATCATACAATCACAATCACACAATCACAATCATACAATCACAATCATACAATCACAATCATGCAATGGCATTCATACAACAACAATCATACAATCACAATCATAAAATCGCAATCATACAATCGCACTCATATAGTCACATTCATACAATCACACTCATACAATCACAATCATACAATCACAATCATACAATCACAATCATACAATCACAATCATACAATCACAATCATACAATCACAATCATACAATCACAATCATACTATCACAATCATACAATCACAATCATACAATCACAATCATACAATCACAATCATACAATCACAATCATAGAATCACAATCGTGCAATCACAATCGTGCAATCACAACCATGCAATCACAATCATACAATCGCAATCATACAATCACAATCATACAATCACAATCACACAATCACAACTATACACTCACAATCATACAATCACGATCATACAATCGCAATCATACAATCACAACCATACAATCACAACCATACAATCACGTTAATACAATCACAAACATACAACCACAATCATACAATAACAATCATACAAACACAATTCTGCAATCGCAATCATGCAAAAACAATCATACTATCACAATCATACAATCACACTCATACCGTCACAATCATACAATCACAATCATAAAATCACAATAATACAGTCACAATCATACAATCACAATCATACAATCACAATCATTCTATCACACTCATATAGTCACAATCATACAATCACACTCATACAATCACGATCATACAATCACAATCATTCAATCACAATCATACATTCGCAATCATATAAATACAATCTCCCAAAAACAATCATACAATCACAATCATAAAATCACAATAATACAGTCACAATCATACAATCACAATCATACAATCACAGTCATACAATCACAATCATACATTCACAAAAATACAATCACAATCATACAATCCCAATCATACAGTCGCAATCATACAATCACTATCATACAATCAGAGTCATACTACCACAGTCATACAATTACAATCATACAATCGCAATTACAATCACAATCATGCAATCACAATCATACAATCACAATCATACAATTGCAATCATACAAGCTCAATCCTGCAGTCGCAATCATACTATCACAATCATACAATCACAATCATACAATCACAATCATACAATCCCAGTCATGCGACCACAATCATACAATCACAGTCATACAGTCACAATCATAAAATCACAATCATACAATCACAATCATACAATCACAATCATACAATCACGATCATACAATCGCAATCATACTATCACAATCATACAATCACAATCATACAATCACAATAATACAATAACAATCATACTATCACAATCATACACTCACACTCATACGGTCACAATCATACAATCACAATCATACAATCACAGTCATACAATCATAATCATACAATCACAATAATACAATCACAAACATTCAAAAGCAGTCATTCAATCACAATCATACAATCGCAATCATTCAATCACTATCATACAATCACAGTCATATAATCACGATCATACAATCACAGTCATACTATCCCAATCATACAATCACAATCATACAATCACAATCATACAATCACAATCATACAATCCCAGTCATGCGACCACGATCATAAAATCACAGTCATACAGTCACAATCATAAAATCACAATCATACAATCACAATCATACAATCACAATCATACAATCACAATCATACAATCACAATCATACAATCACAATCATACAATCACAATCATACAATCACAATCATACAATCACAATCATACAATCACAATCATACAATCACAATCATACAATCACACCCATACAGTCACAATCATACAATCACAATCATAGAATCACAATCGTACAATCACAATCGTACAATCACAACCATGCAATCACAATCATACAATCGCAATCATACAATCACAATCATACAATCACAATCACACCATCACAATCATACAATCACAATCATACAATCACAATCATGCAATGGCATTCATACAACAACAATCATACAATCACAATCATAAAATCGCAATCATAAAATCGCACTCATATAGTCACATTCATACAATCACACTCATACAATCACAATCATACAATCACAATCATACAATCACAATCATACAATCACAATCATACAATCACAATCATACTATCACAATCATACAATCACAATCATACAATCACAATCATACAATCACAATCATACAATCACAATCATAGAATCACAATCGTGCAATCACAATCGTGCAATCACAACCATGCAATCACAATCATACAATCGCAATCATACAATCACAATCATACAATCACAATCACACAATCACAACTATACACTCACAATCATACAATCACGATCATACAATCGCAATCATACAATCACAACCATACAATCACAACCATACAATCACGTTAATACAATCACAAACATACAACCACAATCATACAATAACAATCATACAAACACAATTCTGCAATCGCAATCATGCAAAAACAATCATACTATCACAATCATACAATCACACTCATACCGTCACAATCATACAATCACAATCATAAAATCACAATCACACAATCACAATCATACAATCACAATCATACAATCACAATCATACAATCACAATCATACAATCACAATCATACAATCACACTCATACAGTCACAATCATACAATCACAATCATAGAATCACAATCGTACAATCACAATCGTACAATCACAACCATGCAATCACAATCATACAATCGCAATCATACAATCACAATCATACAATCACACTCATACCGTCACAATCATACAATCACAATCATAAAATCACAATCACACAATCACAATCATACAATCACAATCATACAATCACAATCATACAATCACAATCATACAATCACAATCATAAAATCGCAATCATACAATCGCACTCATACAATCACAATCATACAATCACAATCATACAATGGCATTCATACAACAACAATCATACAATCATAATCATAAAATCGCAATCATACAATCGCACTCATACAATTACAATCATACAATCACAATCATACAATTACAATCATTCAATCACAATCATAGAATCGCAATCATATAAATACAATCTCCCAAAAACACTGATACAATCACAATCATAAAATCACAGTCATACAATCACAATCATACATTCACAAAAACACAATCACAATCATACAATCCCAATCATACAGTCGCAATCATACAATCACTATCATACAATCAGAGTCATACTACCACAGTCATACAATTACATTCATACAATCGCAATTACAATCACAATAATGCAATCACAATCATGCAATCACAATCATACAATCACAATCATACAATTGCAATCATACAAGCACAATCCTGAAGTCGCAATCATACTATCACAATCATACAATCACAATCATACAATCACAATCATACAATCCCTGTCATGCGACCACAATCATACAATCACAGTCATACAGTCACAATCATAAAATCACAATCATACAATCACAATCACACAATCACAATCATACAATCACAATCATACAATCACAATCATACAATCACAATCATACAATCACAATCATACAATCACACTCATACAGTCACAATCATACAATCACAATCATAGAATCACAATCGTACAATCACAATCGTACAATCACAACCATGCAATCACAATCATACAATCGCAATCATACAATCACAATCATACAATCAGAATCACACAACCACAACTATCCAATCACAATCATACAATCACGATCATACAGTCGCAATCATACAATAGCAATCATACAATCACAACCATACAATCACAACCATAGAATCACAAACATACAATCACAATCATACAACAACAATCATACCAACACAATTCTGCAACCGCAATCATGCAATAACAATCATACTATCACAATCATACAATCACACTCATACCGTCACAATCATACAATCACAATCATACAATCACAATCATACAATCACAATCATACAATCACAATCATACAATCACAATCATACAATCACAATAATACAATAACAATCATACTATCACAATCATACAATCACACTCATACGGTCACAATCATACAATCAGAACCATACAATCACAGTAATACAATCACACACATTCAAAAGCAGTGATTCAATCACAATCATACAATCGCAATCATTCAATCACTATCATACAATCACAATCATACAATCACAGTCATACGACCACAATCATACAATTACAATCATACAAACACAATCATACAATCACAATCATACAATCACAATCATACAATCACAATCATAAAATCGCAATCATACAATCGCACTCATACAATCACAATCATACAATCACAATCATACAATCACAATCATACAATGGCATTCATACAACAACAATCATACAATCATAATCATAAAATCACAATCATACAATCACACTCATACCGTCACAATCATACAATCACAATCATAAAATCACAATCACACAATCACAATCATACAATCCCAATCATACAATCCCAATCATACAATCCCAATCATACAATCACAACCATACAATCACGTTAATACAATCACAAACATACAACCACAATCATACAATAACAATCATACAAACACAATTCTGCAATCGCAATCATGCAAAAACAATCATACTATCACAATCATACAATCACACTCATACCGTCACAATCATACAATCGCAATCATAAAATCACAATCACACAATCACAATCATACAATCACAATCATACAATCACAATCATACAATCACAATCATACAATCACACTCATACAGTCACAATCATACAATCACAATCATAGAATCACAATCGTACAATCACAATCGTACAATCACAACCATGCAATCACAATCATACAATCGCAATCATACAATCACAATCATACAATCAGAATCACACAATCACAACTATACAATCACAATCATACAATCACGATCATACAATCGCAATCATACAATAGCAATCATACAATCACAACCATACAATCACAACCATACAATCACAAACATACAATCACAATCATACAATAACAATCATACCAACACAATTCTGCAACCGCAATCATGCAATAACAATCATACTATCACAATCATACAATCACACTCATACCGTCACAATCATACAATCACAATCATACAATCACAATCATACAATCACAACCATACAATCACAACCATACAATCACAAACATACAATCACAATCATAGAATCACAATCGTACAATCACAATCGTACAATCACAACCATGCAATCACAATCATACAATCGCAATCATACAATCACAATCATACAATCACAATCACACAATCACAATCATACAATCACAATCATACAATCACAATCATGCAATGGCATTCATACAACAACAATCATACAATCACAATCATAAAATCGCAATCATAAAATCGCACTCATATAGTCACATTCATACAATCACACTCATACAATCACAATCATACAATCACAATCATACAATCACAATCATACAATCACAATCATACAATCACAATCATACTATCACAATCATACAATCACAATCATACAATCACAATCATACAATCACAATCATAGAATCACAATCGTGCAATCACAATCGTGCAATCACAACCATGCAATCACAATCATACAATCGCAATCATACAATCACAATCATACAATCACAATCACACAATCACAACTATACACTCACAATCATACAATCACGATCATACAATCGCAATCATACAATCACAACCATACAATCACAACCATACAATCACGTTAATACAATCACAAACATACAACCACAATCATACAATAACAATCATACAAACACAATTCTGCAATCGCAATCATGCAAAAACAATCATACTATCACAATCATACAATCACACTCATACCGTCACAATCATACAATCACAATCATAAAATCACAATCACACAATCACAATCATACAATCACAATCATACAATCACAATCATACAATCACAATCATACAATCACAATCATACAATCACACTCATACAGTCACAATCATACAATCACAATCATAGAATCACAATCGTACAATCACAATCGTACAATCACAACCATGCAATCACAATCATACAATCGCAATCATACAATCACAATCATACAATCACACTCATACCGTCACAATCATACAATCACAATCATAAAATCACAATCACACAATCACAATCATACAATCACAATCATACAATCACAATCATACAATCACAATCATACAATCACAATCATAAAATCGCAATCATACAATCGCACTCATACAATCACAATCATACAATCACAATCATACAATCACAATCATACAATGGCATTCATACAACAACAATCATACAATCATAATCATAAAATCGCAATCATACAATCGCACTCATACAATTACAATCATACAATCACAATCATACAATTACAATCATTCAATCACAATCATAGAATCGCAATCATATAAATACAATCTCCCAAAAACACTGATACAATCACAATCATAAAATCACAGTCATACAATCACAATCATACATTCACAAAAACACAATCACAATCATACAATCCCAATCATACAGTCGCAATCATACAATCACTATCATACAATCAGAGTCATACTACCACAGTCATACAATTACATTCATACAATCGCAATTACAATCACAATAATGCAATCACAATCATGCAATCACAATCATACAATCACAATCATACAATTGCAATCATACAAGCACAATCCTGAAGTCGCAATCATACTATCACAATCATACAATCACAATCATACAATCACAATCATACAATCCCTGTCATGCGACCACAATCATACAATCACAGTCATACAGTCACAATCATAAAATCACAATCATACAATCACAATCACACAATCACAATCATACAATCACAATCATACAATCACAATCATACAATCACAATCATACAATCACAATCATACAATCACACTCATACAGTCACAATCATACAATCACAATCATAGAATCACAATCGTACAATCACAATCGTACAATCACAACCATGCAATCACAATCATACAATCGCAATCATACAATCACAATCATACAATCAGAATCACACAATCACAACTATCCAATCACAATCATACAATCACGATCATACAGTCGCAATCATACAATAGCAATCATACAATCACAACCATACAATCACAACCATAGAATCACAAACATACAATCACAATCATACAACAACAATCATACCAACACAATTCTGCAACCGCAATCATGCAATAACAATCATACTATCACAATCATACAATCACACTCATACCGTCACAATCATACAATCACAATCATACAATCACAATCATACAATCACAATCATACAATCACAATCATACAATCACAATCATACAATCACAATCATACAATCACAATAATACAATAACAATCATACTATCACAATCATACAATCACACTCATACGGTCACAATCATACAATCAGAACCATACAATCACAGTAATACAATCACACACATTCAAAAGCAGTGATTCAATCACAATCATACAATCGCAATCATTCAATCACTATCATACAATCACAATCATACAATCACAGTCATACGACCACAATCATACAATTACAATCATACAAACACAATTCTGCAATCGCAATCATGCAAAAACAATCATACTATCACAATCATACAATCACACTCATACCGTCACAATCATACAATCACAATCATAAAATCACAATCACACAATCACAATCATACAATCACAATCAT
This sequence comes from Megachile rotundata, assembly GCF_050947335.1. Taxonomy (NCBI): domain Eukaryota; kingdom Metazoa; phylum Arthropoda; class Insecta; order Hymenoptera; family Megachilidae; genus Megachile; species Megachile rotundata. The sequence continues at coordinate 229,879 of NW_027473512.1, read as the reverse complement.
ACAATTACAATCATACATTCGCAATCATATAAATACAATCTCCCAAAAACAATCATACAATCACAATCATACAACAACAATCATACAATCACAATCATAAAATCGCAATCATACAATCGCACTCATACAATCACAATCATACAATCACAATCATACAATCACAATCATTCAATCACAATCATACAATGGCAATCAATCAAATACAATCTCCCAAAAACACTGATACATTCACAATCATACAATCACAAAAATGCAATCACAATCATACAATCCCAATCATACAGTCGCAATCATACAATCACTATCATACAATCACAGTCATACTACCACAGTCATACAATTACAATGATACAATCGCAATTACAATCACTACCATGCAATCACAATCATACAACCACAATCATACAATTGCAACCATACAAACACAATCCTGCAGTCGCAATCATACTATCACAATCATATAATCACAATCATACAATCACAATCATACAATCCTAGTCATGCGACCACAATCATACAATCACAGTCATACAGTCACAATCATAAAATCACAATCATACAATCACAACCATACAATCACAGTCATACAATCACAGTCATACAATGACAGTCATACAATCACAATCATACAATCACACTCATACAGTCACAATCATACTATCACAATCATAGAATCACAATCGTGCAATCACAACCATGCAATCACAATCATACAATCGCAATCATACAATCACTATCATACAATCACAATCACACAATCACAACTGTACACTCACAATCATACAATCACGATCATACAATCGCAATCATACAATCACAACCATACAATCACAACCATACAATCACATTAATACAATCACAAACATACAACCACAATCATACAATAACAATCATACAAACACAATTCTGCAATCGCAATCATGCAAAAACAATCATACTATCACAATCATACAATCACACTCATACCGTCACAATCATACAATCACAATCATAAAATCACAATCACACAATCACAATCATACAATCACAATCATACAATCACAATCATACAATCACAATCATACTATCACAAACATACTGTCACAGTCCTACAATCACAATCATACAATCACAATCATACAATCACAATCATACAATCACAATCATACAATCACAATCATAAAATCGCAATCATACAATCGCACTCATACAATCACAATCATACAATCACAATCATACAATGGCATTCATACAACAACAATCATACAATCACAATCATAAAATCGCAATCATACAATCGCACTCATACAATCACAATCATACAATCACAATCATACAATTACAATCATTCAATCACAATCATAGAATCGCAATCATATAAATACAATCTCCCAAAAACACTGATACAATCACAATCATAAAATCACAGTCATACAATCACAATCATACATTCACAAAAACACAATCACAATCATACAATCCCAATCATACAGTCGCAATCATACAATCACTATCATACAATCAGAGTCATACTACCACAGTCATACAATTACATTCATACAATCGCAATTACAATCACAATAATGCAATCACAATCATGCAATCACAATCATACAATCACAATCATACAATTGCAATCATACAAGCACAATCCTGCAGTCGCAATCATACTATCACAATCATATAATCACAATCATACAATCACAATCATACAATCACAATCATACAATCACAATCATACAATCACAATCATACAATCACAATCATACAATCACAATCATACAATCACACTCATACAGTCAAAATCATACAATCACAATCACAGAATCACAATCGTACAATCACAATCGTACAATCACAACCATGCAATCACAATCATACAATCGCAATCATACAATCACAATCATACAATCAGAATCACACAATCACAACTATCCAATCACAATCATACAATCACGATCATACAGTCGCAATCATACAATAGCAATCATACAATCACAACCATACAATCACAACCATACAATCACAAACATACAATCGCAATCATACAATCACAATCATACAATCACAATCACACAATCACAACTATACACTCACAATCATACAATCACGATCATACAATCGCAATCATACAATCACAACCATACAATCACAACCATACAATCACATTAATACAATCACAAACATACAACCACAATCATACAATAACAATCATACAAACACAATTCTGCAATCGCAATCTTGCAAAAACAATCATACTATCACAATCATACAATCACACTCATACCGTCGCAATCATACAATCACAATCATAAAATCACAATCACACAATCACAATCATACAATCACAATCATACAATCACAATCATAAAATCACAATCATACAATCACAATCATACTATCACAAACATACTGTCACAGTCCTACAATCACAATCATACAATCACAATCATACAATCACAATCATACAATCACAATCATAAAATCGCAATCATACAATCGCACTCATACAATCACAATCATACAATCACAATCATACAATCACAATCATACAATGGCATTCATACAACAACAATCATACAATCATAATCATAAAATCACAATCATACAATCACACTCATACCGTCACAATCATACAATCACAATCATAAAATCACAATCACACAATCACAATCATACAATCCCAATCATACAATCCCAATCATACAATCACAATCATACTATCACAAACATACTGCCACAGTCCTACAATCACAATCATACAATCACAATCATACAATCACAATCATACAATCACAATCATACAATCACAATCATAAAATCGCAATCATACAATCGCACTCATACAATCACAATCATACAATCACAATCATACAATGGCATTCATACAACAACAATCATACAATCACAATCATAAAATCGCAATCATACAATCGCACTCATACAATCACAATCATACAATCACAATCATACAATTACAATCATTCAATCACAATCATAGAATCGCAATCATATAAATACAATCTCCCAAAAACACTGATACAATCACAATCATAAAATCACAGTCATACAATCACAATCATACATTCACAAAAACACAATCACAATCATACGATCCCAATCATACAGTCGCAATCATACAATCACTATCATACAATCAGAGTCATACTACCACAGTCATACAATTACATTCATACAATCGCAATTACAATCACAATAATGCAATCACAATCATGCAATCACAATCATACAATCACAATCATACAATTGCAATCATACAAGCACAATCCTGCGGTCGCAATCATACTATCACAATCATACAATCACAATCATACAATCACAATCATACAATCCCAGTCATGCGACCACAATCATACAATCACAGTCATACAGTCACAATCATAAAATCACAATCATACAATCACAATCATACAATCACAATCATACAATCACAATCATACAATCACAATCATACAATCACAATCATACAATCACAATCATACAATCACAATCATACAATCACACTCATACAGTCAAAATCATACAATCACAATCATAGAATCACAATCGTACAATCACAATCGTACAATCACAACCATGCAATCACAATCATACAATCGCAATCATACAATCACAATCATACAATCAGAATCACACAATCACAACTATCCAATCACAATCATACAATCACGATCATACAGTCGCAATCATACAATAGCAATCATACAATCACAACCATACAATCACAAACATACAATCACAATCATACAACAACAATCATACCAACACAATTCTGCAACCGCAATCATGCAATAACAATCATACAATCACACTCATACCGTCACAATCATACAATCACAATCATACAATCACAATCATACAATCACAATCATACAATCACAATCATACAATCACAATCATACAATCACAATAATACAATAACAATCATACTATCACAATCATACAATCACACTGATACGGTCACAATCATACAATCACAATCATACAATCACAGTCATACAATCATAATCATACAATCACAGTAATACAATCACAAACATTCAAAAACAGTGATTCAATCACAGTCATACAACCGCAATCATTCAATCAGTATCATACAATCACAGTCATATAATCACGATCATACAATCACAATCATACAATCACAGTCATACAATCACAGTCATACAATCACAATCATACAATCACACTCATACAGTCACAATCATACTATCACAATCATAGAATCACAATCGTGCAATCACAACCATGCAATCACAATCATACAATCGCAATCATACAATCACAGTCATACAATCACAATCACACAATCACAACTATACACTCACAATCATACAATCACGATCATACAATCGCAATCATACAATCACAACCATACAATCACATTAATACAATCACAAACATACAACCACAATCATACAATAACAATCATACAAACACAATTCTGCAATCGCAATCTTGCAAAAACAATCATACTATCACAATCATACAATCACACTCATACCGTCACAATCATACAATCACAATCATAAAATCACAATCACACAATCACAATCATACAATCACAATCATACAATCACAATCATACAATCACAATCATACAATCACAATCATAAAATCGCAATCATACAATCGCACTCATACAATCACAATCATACAATCACAATCATACAATCACAATCATACAATGGCATTCATACAACAACAATCATACAATCATAATCATAAAATCGCAATCATACAATCGCACTCATACAATCACAATCATACAATCACAATCATACAATTACAATCATTCAATCACAATCATAGAATCGCAATCATATAAATACAATCTCCCAAAAACACTGATACAATCACAATCATAAAATCACAGTCATACAATCACAATCATACATTCACAAAAACACAATCACAATCATACAATCCCAATCATACAGTCGCAATCATACAATCACTATCATACAATCAGAGTCATACTACCACAGTCATACAATTACATTCATACAATCGCAATTACAATCACAATAATGCAATCACAATCATGCAATCACAATCATACAATCACAATCATACAATTGCAATCATACAAGCACAATCCTGAAGTCGCAATCATACTATCACAATCATACAATCACAATCATACAATCACAATCATACAATCCCAGTCATGCGACCACAATCATACAATCACAGTCATACAGTCACAATCATAAAATCACAATCATACAATCACAATCACACAATCACAATCATACAATCACAATCATACAATCACAATCATACAATCACAATCATACAATCACAATCATACAATCACACTCATACAGTCACAATCATACAATCACAATCATAGAATCACAATCGTACAATCACAATCGTACAATCACAACCATGCAATCACAATCATACAATCGCAATCATACAATCACAATCATACAATCAGAATCACACAATCACAACTATCCAATCACAATCATACAATCACGATCATACAGTCGCAATCATACAATAGCAATCATACAATCACAACCATACAATCACAACCATATAATCACAAACATACAATCACAATCATACAACAACAATCATACCAACACAATTCTGCAACCGCAATCATGCAATAACAATCATACTATCACAATCATACAATCACACTCATACCGTCACAATCATACAATCACAATCATACAATCACAATCATACAATCACAATCATACAATCACAATCATACAATCACAATAATACAATAACAATCATACTATCACAATCATACAATCACACTCATACGGTCACAATCATACAATCAGAACCATACAATCACAGTAATACAATCACACACATTCAAAAGCAGTGATTCAATCACAATCATACAATCGCAATCATTCAATCACTATCATACAATCACAATCATACAATCACAGTCATACGACCACAATCATACAATTACAATCATACAAACACAATTCTGCAATCGCAATCATGCAAAAACAATCATACTATCACAATCATACAATCACACTCATACCGTCACAATCATACAATCACAATCATAAAATGACAATCACACAATCACAATCATACAATCACAATCATACAATTACAATCATACATTCGCAATCATATAAATACAATCTCCCAAAAACAATCATACAATCACAATCATACAACAACAATCATACAATCACAATCATAAAATCGCAATCATACAATCGCACTCATACAATCACAATCATACAATCACAATCATACAATCACAATCATTCAATCACAATCATACAATGGCAATCATTCAAATACAATCTCCCAAAAACACTGATACAATCACAATCATACAATCACAAAAATGCAATCACAATCATACAATCCCAATCATACAGTCGCAATCATACAAATCACTATCATACAATCACAGTCATACTACCACAGTCATACAATTACAATGATACAATCGCAATTACAATCACTACCATGCAATCACAATCATACAACCACAATCATACAATTGCAACCATACAAACACAATCCTGCAGTCGCAATCATACTATCACAATCATATAATCACAATCATACAATCACAATCATACAATCCTAGTCATGCGACAACAATCATACAATCACAGTCATACAGTCACAATCATAAAATCACAATCATACAATCACAACCATACAATCACAGTCATACAATCACAGTCATACAATGACAGTCATACAATCACAATCATACAATCACACTCATACAGTCACAATCATACTATCACAATCATAGAATCACAATCGTGCAATCACAACCATGCAATCACAATCATACAATCGCAATCATACAATCACAATCATACAATCACAATCACACAATCACAACTGTACACTCACAATCATACAATCACGATCATACAATCGCAATCATACAATCACAACCATACAATCACAACCATACAATCACATTAATACAATCACAAACATACAACCACAATCATACAATAACAATCATACAAACACAATTCTGCAATCGCAATCATGCAAAAACAATCATACTATCACAATCATACAATCACACTCATACCGTCACAATCATACAATCACAATCATAAAATCACAATCACACAATCACAATCATACAATCACAATCATACAATCACAATCATACTATCACAAACATACTGTCACAGTCCTACAATCACAATCATACAATCACAATCATACAATCACAATCATACAATCACAATCATACAATCACAATCATAAAATCGCAATCATACAATCGCACTCATACAATCACAATCATACAATCACAATCATACAATGGCATTCATACAACAACAATCATACAATCACAATCATAAAATCGCAATCATACAATCACAATCATACAATCACAATCATACAATCACAATCATACAATCGCAATCATACAATCACAACCATACAATCACAACCATACAATCACATTAATACAATCACAAACATACAACCACAATCATACAATAACAATCATACAAACACAATTCTGCAATCGCAATCATGCAAAAACAATCATACTATCACAATCATACAATCACACTCATACCGTCACAATCATACAATCACAATCATAAAATCACAATCACACAATCACAATCATACAATCACAATCATACAATCACAATCATACTATCACAAACATACTGTCACAGTCCTACAATCACAATCATACAATCACAATCATACAATCACAATCATACAATCACAATCATACAATCACAATCATACAATCACAATCATACAATCACAATCATACAATCACAATCATAAAATCGCAATCATACAATCGCACTCATACAATCACAATCATACAATCACAATCATACAATGGCATTCATACAACAACAATCATACAATCACAATCATAAAATCGCAATCATACAATCGCACTCATACAATCACAATCATACAATCACAATCATACAATTACAATCATTCGATCACAATCATATAAATACAATCTCCCAAAAACACTGATACAATCACAATCATAAAATCACAGTCATACAATCACAATCATACATTCACAAAAACACAATCACAATCATACAATCCCAATCATACAGTCGCAATCATACAATCACTATCATACAATCAGAGTCATACTACCACAGTCATACAATTACATTCATACAATCGCAATTACAATCACAATAATGCAATCACAATCATGCAATCACAATCATACAATCACAATCATACAATTGCAATCATACAAGCACAATCCTGCAGTCGCAATCATACTATCACAATCATATAATCACAATCATACAATCACAATCATACAATCCCAGTCATGCGACCACAATCATACAATCACAGTCATACAGTCACAATCATAAAATCACAATCATACAATCACAATCATACAATCACAATCATACAATCACAATCATACAATCACAATCATACAATCACAATCATACAATCACAATCATACAATCACAATCATACAATCACAATCATACAATCACAATCATACAATCACACTCATACAGTCAAAATCATACAATCACAATCATAGAATCACAATCGTACAATCACAACCGTACAATCACAACCATGCAATCACAATCATACAATCGCAATCATACAATCACAATCATACAATCAGAATCACACAATCACAACTATCCAATCACAATCATACAATCACGATCATACAGTCGCAATCATACAATAGCAATCATACAATCACAACCATACAATCACAACCATACAATCACAAACATAAAATCACAATCATACAACAACAATCATACCAACACAATTCTGCAACCGCAATCATGCAATAACAATCATACTATCACAATCATACAATCACACTCATACCGTCACAATCATACAATCACAATCATACAATCACAATCATACAATCACAATCATACAGTCACAATCATACAATCACAATCATACAATCACAATAATACAATAACAATCATACTATCACAATCATACAATCACACTCATACGGTCACAATCATACAATCACAATCATACAATCACAGTCATACAATCATAATCATACAATCACAGTAATACAATCACAAACATTCAAAAACAGTGATTCAATCACAGTCATACAATCGCAATCATTCAATCAGTATCATACAATCACAGTCATATAATCACGATCATACAATCACAATCATACAATCACAGTCATACAATCACAGTCATACAATCACAATCATACAATCACACTCATACAGTCACAATCATACTATCACAAGCATAGAATCAGAATCGTGCAATCACAACCATGCAATCACAATCATACAATCGCAATCATACAATCACAATCATACAATCACAATCACACAATCACAACTATACACTCACAATCATACAATCACGATCATACAATCGCAATCATACAATCACAACCATACAATCACAACCATACAATCACATTAATACAATCACAAACATACAACCACAATCATACAATAACAATCATACACACACAATTCTGCAATCGCAATCATGCAAAAACAATCATACTATCACAATCATACAATCACACTCATACCGTCACAATCATACAATCACAATCATAAAATCACAATCACACAATCACAATCATACAATCACAATCATACAATCACAATCATACAATCACAATCATAAAATCGCAATCATACAATCGCACTCATACAATCACAATCATACAATCACAATCATACAATCACAATCATACAATGGCATTCATACAACAACAATCATACAATCATAATCATAAAATCGCAATCATACAATCGCACTCATACAATCACAATCATACAATCACAATCATACAATTACAATCATTCAATCACAATCATAGAATCGCAATCATATAAATACAATCTCCCAAAAACACTGATACAATCACAATCATAAAATCACAGTCATACAATCACAATCATACATTCACAAAAACACAATCACAATCATACAATCCCAATCATACAGTCGCAATCATACAATCACTATCATACAATCAGAGTCATACTACCACAGTCATACAATTACATTCATACAATCGCAATTACAATCACAATAATGCAATCGCAATCATGCAATCACAATCATACAATCACAATCATACAATTGCAATCATACAAGCACAATCCTGAAGTCGCAATCATACTATCACAATCATACAATCACAATCATACAATCACAATCATACAATCCCAGTCATGCGACCACAATCATACAATCACAGTCATACAGTCACAATCATAAAATCACAATCATACAATCACAATCACACAATCACAATCATACAATCACAATCATACAATCACAATCATACAATCACAATCATACAATCACAATCATACAATCACACTCATACAGTCACAATCATACAATCACAATCATAGAATCACAATCGTACAATCACAATCGTACAATCACAACCATGCAATCACAATCATACAATCGCAATCATACAATCACAATCATACAATCAGAATCACACAATCACAACTATCCAATCACAATCATACAATCACGATCATACAGTCGCAATCATACAATAGCAATCATACAATCACAACCATACAATCACAACCATACAATCACAAACATACAATCACAATCATACAACAACAATCATACCAACACAATTCTGCAACCGCAATCATGCAATAACAATCATACTATCACAATCATACAATCACACTCATACCGTCACAATCATACAATCACAATCATACAATCACAGTCATACAATCATAATCATACAATCACAGTAATACAATCACAAACATTCAAAAACAGTGATTCAATCACAGTCATACAATCGCAATCATTCAATCAGTATCATACAATCACCGTCATATAATCACGATCATACAATCACAATCATACAATCACAGTCATACAATCACAGTCATACAATCACAATCATACAATCACACTCATACAGTCACAATCATACTATCACAAGCATAGAATCAGAATCGTGCAATCACAACCATGCAATCACAATCATACAATCGCAATCATACAATCACAATCATACAATCACAATCACACAATCACAACTATACACTCACAATCATACAATCACGATCATACAATCGCAATCATACAATCACAACCATACAATCACAACCATACAATCACATTAATACAATCACAAACATACAACCACAATCATACAATAACAATCATACACACACAATTCTGCAATCGCAATCATGCAAAAACAATCATACTATCACAATCATACAATCACACTCATACCGTCACAATCATACAATCACAATCATAAAATCACAATCACACAATCACAATCATACAATCACAATCATACAATCACAATCATACAATCACAATCATAAAATCGCAATCATACAATCGCACTCATACAATCACAATCATACAATCACAATCATACAATCACAATCATACAATGGCATTCATACAACAACAATCATACAATCATAATCATAAAATCGCAATCATACAATCGCACTCATACAATCACAATCATACAATCACAATCATACAATTACAATCATTCAATCACAATCATAGAATCGCAATCATATAAATACAATCTCCCAAAAACACTGATACAATCACAATCATAAAATCACAGTCATACAATCACAATCATACATTCACAAAAACACAATCACAATCATACAATCCCAATCATACAGTCGCAATCATACAATCACTATCATACAATCAGAGTCATACTACCACAGTCATACAATTACATTCATACAATCGCAATTACAATCACAATAATGCAATCGCAATCATGCAATCACAATCATACAATCACAATCATACAATTGCAATCATACAAGCACAATCCTGAAGTCGCAATCATACTATCACAATCATACAATCACAATCATACAATCACAATCATACAATCCCAGTCATGCGACCACAATCATACAATCACAGTCATACAGTCACAATCATAAAATCACAATCATACAATCACAATCACACAATCACAATCATAGAATCACAATCGTACAATCACAATCGTACAATCACAACCATGCAATCACAATCATACAATCGCAATCATACAATCACAATCATACAATCAGAATCACACAATCACAACTATCCAATCACAATCATACAATCACGATCATACAGTCGCAATCATACAATAGCAATCATACAATCACAACCATACAATCACAACCATACAATCACAAACATACAATCACAATCATACAACAACAATCATACCAACACAATTCTGCAACCGCAATCATGCAATAACAATCATACTATCACAATCATACAATCACACTCATACCGTCACAATCATACAATCACAATCATACAATCACAATCATACAATCACAATCATACAATCACAATCATACAATCACAATCATACAATCACAATCATACAATCACAATCATACAATCACAATAATACAATAACAATCATACTATCACAATCATACAATCACACTCATACGGTCACAATCATACAATCAGAATCATACAATCACAGTAATACAATCACACACATTCAAAAGCAGTGATTCAATCACAATCATACAATCGCAATCATTCAATCACTATCATACAATCACAATCATACAATCACAGTCATACGACCACAATCATACAATTACAATCATACAAACACAATTCTGCAATCGCAATCATGCAAAAACAATCATACTATCACAATCATACAATCACACTCATACCGTCACAATCATACAATCACAATCATAAAATCACAATCACACAATCACAATCATACAATCACAATCATACAATCACAATCATACTATCACAAACATACTGTCACAGTTCTACAATCACCATCATACAATCACAATCATACAATCACAATCATACAATCACAATCATACAATCACAATCATAAAATCGCAATCATACAATCGCACTCATACAATCACAATCATACAATCACAATCATACAATGGCATTCATACAACAACAATCATACAATCACAATCATAAAATCGCAATCATACAATCGCACTCATACAATCACAATCATACAATCACAATCATAAAATTACAATCATTCAATCACAATCATAGAATCGCAATCATATAAATACAATCTCCCAAAAACACTGATACAATCACAATCATAAAATCACAGTCATACAATCACAATCATACATTCACAAAAACACAATCACAATCATACAATCCCAATCATACAGTCGCAATCATACAATCACTATCATACAATCAGAGTCATACTACCACAGTCATACAATTACATTCATACAATCGCAATTACAATCACAATAATGCAATCACAATCATGCAATCACAATCATACAATCACAATCATACAATTGCAATCATACAAGCACAATCCTGCAGTCGCAATCATACTATCACAATCATATAATCACAATCATACAATCACAATCATACAATCCCAGTCATGCGACCACAATCATACAATCACAGTCATACAGTCACAATCATAAAATCACAATCATACAATCACAATCATACAATCACAATCATACAATCACAATCATACAATCACAATCATACAATCACAATCATACAATCACAATCATACAATCACAATCATACAATCACAATCATACAATCACACTCATACAGTCAGAATCATACAATCACAATCACAGAATCACAATCGTACAATCACAATCGTACAATCACAACCATGCAATCACAATCATACAATCGCAATCATACAATCACAATCATACAATCAGAATCACACAATCACAACTATCCAATCACAATCATACAATCACGATCATACAGTCGCAATCATACAATAGCAATCATACAATCACAACCATACAATCACAACCATACAATCACAAACATACAATCACAATCATACAACAACAATCATACCAACACAATTCTGCAACCGCAATCATGCAATAACAATCATACAATCACACTCATACCGTCACAATCATACAATCACAATCATACAATCACAATCATACAATCACAATCATACAATCACAATCATACAATCACAATCATACAATCACAATAATACAATAACAATCATACTATCACAATCATACAATCACACTCATACGGTCACAATCATACAATCACAATCATACAATCACAGTCATACAATCATAATCATACAATCACAGTAATACAATCACAAACATTCAAAAACAGTGATTCAATCACAGTCATACAATCGCAATCATTCAATCAGTATCATACAATCACAGTCATATAATCACGATCATACAATCACAATCATACAATCACAGTCATACAATCACAGTCATACAATCACAATCATACAATCACACTCATACAGTCACAATCATACTATCACAATCATAGAATCGCAATCGTGCAATCACAACCATGCAATCACAATCATACAATCGCAATCATACAATCACAATCATACAATCACAATCACACAATCACAACTATACACTCACAATCATACAATCACGATCATACAATCGCAATCATACAATCACAACCATACAATCACAACCATACAATCACATTAATACAATCACAAACATACAACCACAATCATACAATAACAATCATACAAACACAATTCTGCAATCGCAATCTTGCAAAAACAATCATACTATCACAATCATACAATCACACTCATACCGTCACAATCATACAATCACAATCATAAAATCACAATCACACAATCACAATCATACAATCACAATCATACAATCACAATCATAAAATCACAATCATACAATCACAATCATACTATCACAAACATACTGTCACAGTCCTACAATCACAATCATACAATCACAATCATACAATCACAATCATACAATCACAATCATAAAATCGCAATCAAACAATCGCACTCATACAATCACAATCATACAATCACAATCATACAATCACAATCATACAATGGCATTCATACAACAACAATCATACAATCATAATCATAAAATCACAATCATACAATCACACTCATACCGTCACAATCATACAATCACAATCATAAAATCACAATCACACAATCACAATCATACAATCACAATCATACAATCACAATCATACTATCACAAACATACTGTCACAGTCCTACAATCACAATCATACAATCACAATCATACAATCACAATCATACAATCACAATCATACAATCACAATCATAAAATCGCAATCATACAATCGCACTCATACAATCACAATCATACAATCACAATCATACAATGGCATTCATACAACAACAATCATACAATCACAATCATAAAATCGCAATCATACAATCGCACTCATACAATCACAATCATACAATCACAATCATACAATTACAATCATTCAATCACAATCATAGAATCGCAATCATATAAATACAATCTCCCAAAAACACTGATACAATCACAATCATAAAATCACAGTCATACAATCACAATCATACATTCACAAAAACACAATCACAATCATACGATCCCAATCATACAGTCGCAATCATACAATCACTATCATACAATCAGAGTCATACTACCACAGTCATACAATTACATTCATACAATCGCAATTACAATCACAATAATGCAATCACAATTATGCAATCTCAATCATACAATCACAATCATACAATCACAATCATACAATCCCAGTCATGCGACCACAATCATACAATCACAGTCATACAGTCACAATCATAAAATCACAATCATACAATCACAATCATACAATCACAATCATACAATCACAATCATACAATCACAATCATACAATCACAATCATACAATCACAATCATACAATCACAATCATACAATCACACTCATACAGTCAAAATCAGACAATCACAATCATAGAATCACAATCGTACAATCACAATCGTACAATCACAACCATGCAATCACAATCATACAATCGCAATCATACAATCACAATCATACAATCAGAATCACACAATCACAACTATCCAATCACAATCATACAATCACGATCATACAGTCGCAATCATACAATAGCAATCATACAATCACAACCATACAATCACAACCATACAATCACAAACATACAATCACAATCATACAACAACAATCATACCAACACAATTCTGCAACCGCAATCATGCAATAACAATCATACAATCACACTCATACCGTCACAATCATACAATCACAATCATACAATCACACTCATACAGTCACAATCATACTATCACAATCATAGAATCACAATCGTGCAATCACAACCATGCAATCACAATCATACAATCGCAATCGTACAATCACAATCATACAATCACAATCACACAATCACAACTATACACTCACAATCATACAATCACGATCATACAATCGCAATCATACAATCACAACCATACAATCACAACCATACAATCACATTAATACAATCACAAACATACAACCACAATCATACAATAACAATCATACAAACACAATTCTGCAATCGCAATCTTGCAAAAACAATCATACTATCACAATCATACAATCACACTCATACCGTCACAATCATACAATCACAATCATAAAATCACAATCACACAATCACAATCATACAATCACAATCATAAAATCGCAATCATACAATCGCACTCATACAATCACAATCATACAATCACAATCATACAATCACAATCATACAATGGCATTCATACAACAACAATCATACAATCATAATCATAAAATCGCAATCATACAATCGCACTCATACAATCACAATCATACAATCACAATCATACAATTACAATCATTCAATCACAATCATAGAATCGCAATCATATAAATACAATCTCCCAAAAACACTGATACAATCACAATCATAAAATCACAGTCATACAATCACAATCATACATTCACAAAAACACAATCACAATCATACAATCCCAATCATACAGTCGCAATCATACAATCACTATCATACAATCAGAGTCATACTACCACAGTCATACAATTACATTCATACAATCGCAATTACAATCACAATAATGCAATCGCAATCATGCAATCACAATCATACAATCACAATCATACAATTGCAATCATACAAGCACAATCCTGAAGTCGCAATCATACTATCACAATCATACAATCACAATCATACAATCACAATCATACAATCCCAGTCATGCGACCACAATCATACAATCACAGTCATACAGTCACAATCATAAAATCACAATCATACAATCACAATCACACAATCACAATCATACAATCACAATCATACAATCACAATCATACAATCACAATCATACAATCACAATCATACAATCACACTCATACAGTCACAATCATACAATCACAATCATAGAATCACAATCGTACAATCACAATCGTACAATCACAACCATGCAATCACAATCATACAATCGCAATCATACAATCACAATCATACAATCAGAATCACACAATCACAACTATCCAATCACAATCATACAATCACGATCATACAGTCGCAATCATACAATAGCAATCATACAATCACAACCATACAATCACAACCATACAATCACAAACATACAATCACAATCATACAACAACAATCATACCAACACAATTCTGCAACCGCAATCATGCAATAACAATCATACTATCACAATCATACAATCACACTCATACCGTCACAATCATACAATCACAATCATACAATCACAATCATACAATCACAATCATACAATCACAATCATACAATCACAATCATACAATCACAATCATACAATCACAATCATACAATCACAATAATACAATAACAATCATACTATCACAATCATACAATCACACTCATACGGTCACAATCATACAATCAGAATCATACAATCACAGTAATACAATCACACACATTCAAAAGCAGTGATTCAATCACAATCATACAATCGCAATCATTCAATCACTATCATACAATCACAATCATACAATCACAGTCATACGACCACAATCATACAATTACAATCATACAAACACAATTCTGCAATCGCAATCATGCAAAAACAATCATACTATCACAATCATACAATCACACTCATACCGTCACAATCATACAATCACAATCATAAAATCACAATCACACAATCACAATCATACAATCACAATCATACAATCACAATCATACTATCACAAACATACTGTCACAGTTCTACAATCACCATCATACAATCACAATCATACAATCACAATCATACAATCACAATCATACAATCACAATCATAAAATCGCAATCATACAATCGCACTCATACAATCACAATCATACAATCACAATCATACAATGGCATTCATACAACAACAATCATACAATCACAATCATAAAATCGCAATCATACAATCGCACTCATACAATCACAATCATACAATCACAATCATAAAATTACAATCATTCAACCACAATCATAGAATCGCAATCATATAAATACAATCTCCCAAAAACACTGATACAATCACAATCATAAAATCACAGTCATACAATCACAATCATACATTCACAAAAACAATCACAATCATACAATCCCAATCATACAGTCGCAATCATACAATCACTATCATACAATCAGAGTCATACTACCACAGTCATACAATTACATTCATACAATCGCAATTACAATCACAATAATGCAATCACAATCATGCAATCACAATCATACAATCACAATCATACAATTGCAATCATACAAGCACAATCCTGCAGTCGCAATCATACTATCACAATCATATAATCACAATCATACAATCACAATCATACAATCCCAGTCATGCGACCACAATCATACAATCACAGTCATACAGTCACAATCATAAAATCACAATCATACAATCACAATCATACAATCACAATCATACAATCACAATCATACAATCACAATCATACAATCACAATCATACAATCACAATCATACAATCACAATCATACAATCACAATCATACAATCACAATCATACAATCACACTCATACAGTCAGAATCATACAATCACAATCACAGAATCACAATCGTACAATCACAATCGTACAATCACAACCATGCAATCACAATCATACAATCGCAATCATACAATCACAATCATACAATCAGAATCACACAATCACAACTATCCAATCACAATCATACAATCACGATCATACAGTCGCAATCATACAATAGCAATCATACAATCACAACCATACAATCACAACCATACAATCACAAACATACAATCACAATCATACAACAACAATCATACCAACACAATTCTGCAACCGCAATCATGCAATAACAATCATACAATCACACTCATACCGTCACAATCATACAATCACAATCATACAATCACAATCATACAATCACAATCATACAATCACAATCATACAATCACAATCATACAATCACAATAATACAATAACAATCATACTATCACAATCATACAATCACACTCATACGGTCACAATCATACAATCACAATCATACAATCACAGTCATACAATCATAATCATACAATCACAGTAATACAATCACAAACATTCAAAAACAGTGATTCAATCACAGTCATACAATCGCAATCATTCAATCAGTATCATACAATCACAGTCATATAATCACGATCATACAATCACAATCATACAATCACAGTCATACAATCACAGTCATACAATCACAATCATACAATCACACTCATACAGTCACAATCATACTATCACAATCATAGAATCGCAATCGTGCAATCACAACCATGCAATCACAATCATACAATCGCAATCATACAATCACAATCATACAATCACAATCACACAATCACAACTATACACTCACAATCATACAATCACGATCATACAATCGCAATCATACAATCACAACCATACAATCACAACCATACAATCACATTAATACAATCACAAACATACAACCACAATCATACAATAACAATCATACAAACACAATTCTGCAATCGCAATCTTGCAAAAACAATCATACTATCACAATCATACAATCACACTCATACCGTCACAATCATACAATCACAATCATAAAATCACAATCACACAATCACAATCATACAATCACAATCATACAATCACAATCATAAAATCACAATCATACAATCACAATCATACTATCACAAACATACTGTCACAGTCCTACAATCACAATCATACAATCACAATCATACAATCACAATCATACAATCACAATCATAAAATCGCAATCAAACAATCGCACTCATACAATCACAATCATACAATCACAATCATACAATCACAATCATACAATGGCATTCATACAACAACAATCATACAATCATAATCATAAAATCACAATCATACAATCACACTCATACCGTCACAATCATACAATCACAATCATAAAATCACAATCACACAATCACAATCATACAATCACAATCATACAATCACAATCATACTATCACAAACATACTGTCACAGTCCTACAATCACAATCATACAATCACAATCATACAATCACAATCATACAATCACAATCATACAATCACAATCATAAAATCGCAATCATACAATCGCACTCATACAATCACAATCATACAATCACAATCATACAATGGCATTCATACAACAACAATCATACAATCACAATCATAAAATCGCAATCATACAATCGCACTCATACAATCACAATCATACAATCACAATCATACAATTACAATCATTCAATCACAATCATAGAATCGCAATCATATAAATACAATCTCCCAAAAACACTGATACAATCACAATCATAAAATCACAGTCATACAATCACAATCATACATTCACAAAAACACAATCACAATCATACGATCCCAATCATACAGTCGCAATCATACAATCACTATCATACAATCAGAGTCATACTACCACAGTCTTACAATTACATTCATACAATCGCAATTACAATCACAATAATGCAATCACAATTATGCAATCTCAATCATACAATCACAATCATACAATCACAATCATACAATCCCAGTCATGCGACCACAATCATACAATCACAGTCATACAGTCACAATCATAAAATCACAATCATACAATCACAATCATACAATCACAATCATACAATCACAATCATACAATCACAATCATACAATCACAATCATACAATCACAATCATACAATCACAATCATACAATCACACTCATACAGTCAAAATCAGACAATCACAATCATAGAATCACAATCGTACAATCACAATCGTACAATCACAACCATGCAATCACAATCATACAATCGCAATCATACAATCACAATCATACAATCAGAATCACACAATCACAACTATCCAATCACAATCATACAATCACGATCATACAGTCGCAATCATACAATAGCAATCATACAATCACAACCATACAATCACAACCATACAACCACAAACATACAATCACAATCATACAACAACAATCATACCAACACAATTCTGCAACCGCAATCATGCAATAACAATCATACAATCACACTCATACCGTCACAATCATACAATCACAATCATACAATCACAATCATACAATCACAATCATACAATCACAATCATACAATCACAATCATACAATCACAATAATACAATAACAATCATACTATCACAATCATACAATCACACTGATACGGTCACAATCATACAATCACAATCATACAATCACAGTCATACAATCATAATCATACAATCACAGTAATACAATCACAAACATTCAAAAACAGTGATTCAATCACAGTCATACAACCGCAATCATTCAATCAGTATCATACAATCACAGTCATATAATCACGATCATACAATCACAATCATACAATCACAGTCATACAATCACAGTCATACAATCACAATCATACAATCACACTCATACAGTCACAATCATACTATCACAATCATAGAATCACAATCGTGCAATCACAACCATGCAATCACAATCATACAATCGCAATCGTACAATCACAATCATACAATCACAATCACACAATCACAACTATACACTCACAATCATACAATCACGATCATACAATCGCAATCATACAATCACAACCATACAATCACAACCATACAATCACATTAATACAATCACAAACATACAACCACAATCATACAATAACAATCATACAAACACAATTCTGCAATCGCAATCTTGCAAAAACAATCTTACTATCACAATCATACAATCACACTCATACCGTCACAATCATACAATCACAATCATAAAATCACAATCACACAATCACAATCATACAATCACAATCATACAATCACAATCATACAATCACAATCATACAATCACAATCATACAATCACAATCATACTATCACAAACATACTGTCACAGTCCTACAATCACAATCATACAATCACAATCATACAATCACAATCATACAATCACAATCATAAAATCGCAATCATACAATCGCACTCATACAATCACAATCATACAATCACAATCATACAATCACAATCATACAATGGCATTCATACAACAACAATCATACAATCATAATCATAAAATCGCAATCATACAATCGCACTCATACAATCACAATCATACAATCACAATCATACAATCACAATCATACAATCACAATAATACAATAACAATCATACTAACACAATCATACAATCACACTCATACGGTCACAATCATACAATCAGAATCATACAATCACAGTAATACAATCACACACATTCAAAAGCAGTGATTCAATCACAATCATACAATCGCAATCATTCAATCACTATCATACAATCACAATCATACAATCACAGTCATACGACCACAATCATACAATTACAATCATACAAACACAATTCTGCAATCGCAATCATGCAAAAACAATCATACTATCACAATCATACAATCACACTCATACCGTCACAATCATACAATCACAATCATAAAATCACAATCACACAATCACAATCATACAATCACAATCATACAATCCTAGTCATGCGACCACAATCATACAATCACAGTCATACAGTCACAATCATAAAATCACAATCATACAATCACAACCATACAATCACAGTCATACAATCACAGTCATACAATCACAATCATACAATCACACTCATACAGTCGCAATCATACTATCACAATCATAGAATCACAATCATACTATCACAATCATACAATCACAATCATACAATCACAATCATACAATCACAATCATACTATCACAAACATACTGTCACAGTCCTACAATCACAATCATACAATCACAATCATACAAT
This sequence comes from Megachile rotundata, assembly GCF_050947335.1. NCBI lineage: Eukaryota > Metazoa > Arthropoda > Insecta > Hymenoptera > Megachilidae > Megachile > Megachile rotundata. Next base: position 206,689 of record NW_027473512.1, on the reverse strand, counting down.
CACAATCATACAATCACAATCATAAAATCGCAATCATACAATCGCACTCATACAATCACAATCATACAATCACAATCATACAATGGCATTCATACAACAACAATCATACAATCACAATCATAAAATCGCAATCATACAATCGCACTCATACAATCACAATCATACAATCACAATCATACAATTACAATCATTCAATCACAATCATAGAATCGCAATCATATAAATACAATCTCCCAAAAACACTGATACAATCACAATCATAAAATCACAGTCATACAATCACAATCATACATTCACAAAAACACAATCACAATCATACAATCCCAATCATACAGTCGCAATCATACAATCACTATCATACAATCAAAGTCATACTACCACAGTCATACAATTACATTCATACAATCACAATAATGCAATCACAATCATGCAATCACAATCATACAATCACAATCATACAATTGCAATCATACAAGCACAATCCTGCAGTCGCAATCATACTATCACAATCATACAATCACAATCATACAATCACAATCATACAATCCCAGTCATGCGACCACAATCATACAATCACAGTCATACAGTCACAATCATAAAATCACAATCATACAATCACAATCATACAATCACAATCATACAATCACAATCATACAATCACAATCATACAATCACAATCATACAATCACAATCATACAATCACACTCATACAGTCAAAATCATACAATCACAATCATAGAATCACAATCGTACAATCACAATCGTACAATCACAACCATGCAATCACAATCATACAATCGCAATCATACAATCACAATCTCCCAAAAACACTGATACAATCACAATCATACAATCACAAAAATGCAATCACAATCATACAATCCCAATCATACAGTCGCAATCATACAATCACTATCATACAATCACAGTCATACTACCACAGTCATACAATTACAATGATACAATCGCAATTACAATCACTACCATGCGATCACAATCATACAACCACAATCATACAATTGCAACCATACAAACACAATCCTGCAGTCGCAATCATACTATCACAATCATATAATCACAATCATACAATCACAATCATACAATCCTAGTCATGCGACCACAATCATACAATCACAGTCATACAGTCACAATCATAAAATCACAATCATACAATCACAACCATACAATCACAGTCATACAATCACAGTCATACAATCACAATCATACAATCACACTCATACAGTCACAATCATACTATCACAATCATAGAATCACAATCGTGCAATCACAACCATGCAATCACAATCATACAATCGCAATCATACAATCACAATCATACAATCACAATCACACAATCACAACTGTACACTCACAATCATACAATCACGATCATACTATCACAATCATACAATCACACTCATACCGTCACAATCATACAATCACAATCATAAAATCAAAATCACACAATCACAATCATACAATCACAATCATACAATCACTATCATACAATCACAATCATACAATCACAATCATACAATCACAATCATACTATCACAAACATACTGTCACAGTCCTACAATCACAATCATACAATCACAATCATACAATCACAATCATACAATCACAATCATAAAATCGCAATCATACAATCGCACTCATACAATCACAATCATACAATCACAATCATACAATGGCATTCATACAACAACAATCATACAATCACAATCATAAAATCGCAATCATACAATCGCACTCATACAATCACAATCATACAATCACAATCATACAATTACAATCATTCAATCACAATCATAGAATCGCAATCATATAAATACAATCTCCCAAAAACACTGATACAATCACAATCATAAAATCACAGTCATACAATCACAATCATACATTCACAAAAACACAATCACAATCATACAATCCCAATCATACAGTCGCAATCATAAAATCACTATCATACAATCAGAGTCATACTACCACAGTCATACAATTACATTCATACAATCGCAATTACAATCACAATAATGCAATCACAATCATGCAATCACAATCATACAATCACAATAATACAATTGCAATCATACAAGCACAATCCTGCAGTCGCAATCATACTATCACAATCATACAATCACAATCATACAATCACAATCATACAATCCCAGTCATGCGACCACAATCATACAATCACACTCATACAGACACAATCATACAATCACAATCATAGAATCACAATCGTACAATCACAATCGTACAATCACAACCATGCAATCACAATCATACAATCGCAATCATACAATCACAATCATACAATCAGAATCACACAATCACAACTATCCAATCACAATCATACAATCACGATCATACAGTCGCAATCATACAATAGCAATCGTACAATCACAACCATACAATCACAACCATACAATCACAAACATACAATCACAATCATACAACAACAATCATACCAACACAATTCTGCAACCGCAATCATGCAATAACAATCATACTATCGCAATCATACAATCACACTCATACCGTCACAATCATACAATCACAATCATACAATCACAATCATACAATCACAATCATACAATCACAATAATACAATAACAATCATACTATCACAATCATACAATCACACTCATACGGTCACAATCATACAATCAGAATCATACAATCACAGTAATACAATCACACACATTCAAAAGCAGTGATTCAATCACAATCATACAATCGCAATCATTCAATCACTATCATACAATCATAATCATACAATCACAGTCATACGACCACAATCATACAATTACAATCATACAAACACAATTCTGCAATCGCAATCATGCAAAAACAATCATACTATCACAATCATACAATCACACTCATACCGTCACAATCATACAATCACAATCATAAAATCACAATCACACAATCACAATCATACAATCACAATCATACAATCCTAGTCATGCGACCACAATCATACAATCACAGTCATACAGTCACAATCATAAAATCACAATCATACAATCACAACCATACAATCACAGTCATACAATCACAGTCATACAATCACAATCATACAATCACACTCATACAGTCGCAATCATACTATCACAATCATAGAATCACAATCATACTATCACAATCATACAATCACAATCATACAATCACAATCATACAATCACAATCATACTATCACAAACATACTGTCACAGTCCTACAATCACAATCATACAGTCACAATCATACAATCACAATCATACAATCACAATCATAAAATCGCAATCATACAATCGCACTCATACAATCACAATCATACAATCACAATCATACAATGGCATTCATACAACAACAATCATACAATCACAATCATAAAATCGCAATCATACAATCGCACTCATACAATCACAATCATACAATCACAATCATACAATTACAATCATTCAATCACAATCATAGAATCGCAATCATATAAATACAATCTCCCAAAAACACTGATACAATCACAATCATAAAATCACAGTCATACGATCACAATCATACATTCACAAAAACACAATCACAATCATACAATCCCAATCATACAGTCGCAATCATACAATCACTATCATACAATCAAAGTCATACTACCACAGTCATACAATTACATTCATACAATCGCAATTACAATCACAATAATGCAATCACAATCATGCAATCACAATCATACAATCACAATCATACAATTGCAATCATACAAGCACAGTCCTGCAGTCGCAATCATACTATCACAATCATACAATCACAATCATACAATCACAATCATACAATCCCAGTCATGCGACCACAATCATACAATCACAGTCATACAGTCACAATCATAAAATCACAATCATACAATCACAATCATACAATCACAATCATACAATCACAATCATACAATCACAATCATACAATCACAATCATACAATCACAATCATACAATCACACTCATACAGTCAAAATCATACAATCACAATCATAGAATCACAATCGTACAATCACAATCGTACAATCACAACCATGCAATCACAATCATACAATCGCAATCATACAATCACAATCATACAATCAGAATCACACAATCACAACTATCCAATCACAATCATACAATCACGATCATACAGTCGCAATCATACAATAGCAATCATACAATCACAACCATACAATCACAACCATACAATCACAAACATACAATCACAATCATACAACAACAATCATACCAACACAATTCTGCAACCGCAATCATGCAATAACAATCATACTATCACAATCATACAATCACACTCATACCGTCACAATCATACAATCACAATCATACAATCACAATCATACAATCACAATCATACAATCACAATCATACAATCACAATAATACAATAACAATCACACTATCACAATCATACAATCACACTCATACGGTCACAATCATACAATCACAATCATACAATCACAGTCATACAATCACAACCATACAATCACAAACATACAATCACAATCATACAACAACAATCATACCAACACAATTCTGCAACCGCAATCATGCAATAACAATCATACAATCACTCATACCGTCACAATCATACAATCACAATCATACAATCACAATCATACAATCACAATCATACAATCACAATAATACAATAACAATCATACTATCACAATCATACAATCACACTCATACGGTCACAATCATACAATCACAATCATACAATCACAGTCATACAATCATAATCATACAATCACAGTAATACAATCACAAACATTCAAAAACAGTGATTCAATCACAGTCATACAATCGCAATCATTCAATCAGTATCATACAATCACAGTCATATAATCACGATCATACAATCACAATCATACAATCACAGTCATACAATCACAGTCATACAATCACAATCATACAATCACACTCATACAGTCACAATCATACTATCACAATCATAGAATCACAATCGTGCAATCACAACCATGCAATCACAATCATACAATCGCAATCATACAATCACAATCATACAATCACAATCACACAATCACAACTATACACTCACAATCATACAATCACGATCATACAATCGCAATCATACAATCACAACCATACAATCACAACCATACAATCACATTAATACAATCACAAACATACAACCACAATCATACAATAACAATCATACAAACACAATTCTGCAATCGCAATCTTGCAAAAACAATCATACTATCACAATCATACAATCACACTCATACCGTCACAATCATACAATCACAATCATAAAATCACAATCACACAATCACAATCATACAATCACAATCATACAATCACAATCATACAATCACAATCATACAATCACAATCATACAATCACAAACATACTGTCACAGTCCTACAATCACAATCATACAATCACAATCATACAATCACAATCATACAATCACAATCATAAAATCGCAATCATACAATCGCACTCATACAATCACAATCATACAATCACAATCATACAATCACAATCATACAATGGCATTCATACAACAACAATCATACAATCATAATCATAAAATCGCAATCATACAATCGCACTCATACAATCATAATCATACAATCACAATCATACAATCACAATCATTCAATCACAATCATAGAATCGCAATCATATAAATACAATCTCCCAAAAACACTGATACAATCACAATCATAAAATCACAGTCATACAATCACAATCATACATTCACAAAAACACAATCACAATCATACAGTCACACTCATACAGTCACAATCATACAATCACAATCATAGAATCACAATCGCACAATCACAATCGTACAATCACAACCATGCAATCACAATCATACAATCGCAATCATACAATCGCAATCATACAATCACAATCATTCAATCAGAATCACACAATCACAACTATCCAATCACAATCATACAATCACGATCATACAGTCGCAATCATACAATAGCAATCATACAATCACAACCATACAATCACAACCATACAATCAGAAACATACAATCACAATCATACAACAACAATCATACCAACACAATTCTGCAACCGCAATCATGCAATAACAATCATACTATCACAATCATACAATCACACTCATACCGTCACAATCATACAATCACAATCATACAATCACAATCATGCAATCACAATCACACAATCACAATCATACAATCACAATCATACAATCACAATAATACAATAACAATCATACTAACACAATCATACAATCACACTCATACGGTCACAATCATACAATCAGAATCATACAATCACAGTAATACAATCACACACATTCAAAAGCAGTGATTCAATCACAATCATACAATCGCAATCATTCAATCACTACCATACAATCACAATCATACAATCACAGTCATACGACCACAATCATACAATTGCAATCATACAAACACAATTCTGCAATCGCAATCATGCAAAAACAATCATACTATCACAATCATACAATCACACTCATACCGTCACAATCATACGATCACAATCATAAAATCACAATCACACAATCACAATCATACAATCACAATCATACAATTACAATCATACATTCGCAATCATATAAATACAATCTCCCAAAAACAATCATACAATCACAATCATACAACAACAATCATACAATCACAATCATAAAATCGCAATCATACAATCGCACTCATACAATCACAATCATACAATCACAATCATACAATCACAATCATTCAATCACAATCATACAATGGCAATCATTCAAATACAATCTCCCAAAAACACTGATACAATCACAATCATACAATCACAAAAATGGAATCACAATCATACAATCCCAATCATACAGTCGCAATCATACAATCACTATCATACAATCACAGTCATACTACCACAGTCATACAATTACAATGATACAATCGCAATTACAATCACTACCATGCAATCACAATCATACAACCACAATCATACAATTGCAACCATACAAACACAATCCTGCAGTCGCAATCATACTATCACAATCATACAATCAGAATCATACAACCACAATCATACAATCACAATCATACAGTCACAATATTACAATGACAATCATTTAAAAGCAGTCATTCAATCACAATCATACAATCACAATCATACAATCACAATAATACAATCACAATCATACAGTCACAATCATACAATCACACACATACAATCACAATCATACAATCACAATCATACAACGGCATTCACACAATCACAAACATACAATCACAATCATACAATAACAATCATACAATCGCAACCATATAAATACAATCTCCCAAAAACATTGATACAATCACAATCATACAATCACAATCATACTATCACAATCATACAATCACACTCATACAGTCACAATCATACAATCGCACTTATACAACCACAATCATACAATCACTATCATACAATCACAGTCATACTACCACAGTCATACAATTACAATCATACAATCGCAATTACAATCACTATCATGCAATCACAATCATACAATCACAATCATACAATTGCAATCATACAAGCACAATCCTGCAGTCGCAATCATACTATCACAATCATACAATCACAATCATGCAATCACAATCATACAATCACACTCATAAAATCAGAATCATACAATCACGTTCATACAATCGCAATCATACAATCACAATCATACAATCACAATCATACAATCACAGTCATACGACCACAATCATACAATTACAATCATACAAAACCAATCATACCATCACGATCATACAATGACAGTCATACAATTACAATCTCAGAATCACAAACTCACAATCACAATAATACAGTCACACCCATAAAATAGCAATCATTCATTTACAATCTCTCATACACAATCATAAAATCACAATAATACAGTCACAATCATATAATCACAATCATTCAAATACAATCATAAAATCACAATCATACATTCGCAATCATACAATCACAATCATAGAAGCACAATAATTCAATCACAATAATACAATAACAATCATACAATCACAATCATAGAAGCACAATAATACAATCACAATAATACAATCACAATCATACAATCACAATCATACAATCACGATCATGCAATCGCGATCATACAATCACAACCATACAATCGCAACCATACAATCACAATAATACAATCACAAACATACAATCACAATCATACAATAACAGTCATACAATCGCAATCATATAAATACAACCTCCTAAAAACATTGATACAATTACAATCATACAATCGCAATCATACAATAACAGTCATACAATCGCAATCATATAAATACAACCTCCTAAAAACATTGATACAATTACAATCATACAATCGCAATCATACTGTCACAATCATACAATCACACACATACAGTCACAATCATACAATCGCACTCATACAATCACAATCATACAATCACAATCATAGAAGCACAATAATACAATCACAATAATACAATCACAATCATACAATCGCAGTCATACAATCACAATCTTACAATCACACTCATACAATCACAATCATACAATCACAATTATAAAGTCACAGTCATACAATCACCATCATACAATCACAATCCTGCAATCGCAATCATGCAATAACAATCATGCTATCGCAATCATACAATCACACTCATAAAATCAGAATCATACAATCACGATCATACAATCGCAATCATACAATCACAACCATACAATCACAACCATACAATCACAATGATACAATCACAAACATACAATCACAATCACACAATAACAATTATACAATCGCAACCATATAAATACAATCTCCCAAAAACATTGATACAATCACAATCATACAATCACAATCATACTATCACAATCATACAATCACACTCATACAGTCACAATCATACTATCACAATCATACAATCGCAATCATACAATCACAATCATACAATCACAATCATACAATCACAATCATACAATCACAACCATACAATCACAACCATACAATCACATTAATACAATCACAAACATACAACCACAATCGTACAATAACAATCATACAAACACAATTCTCCAATCGCAATCATGCAAAAACAATCATACTATCACACAATCATACAATCACAATCATACAACGGCATTCACACAATCACAAACATACAATCACAATCATACAATAACAATCATACAATCGCAACCATATAAATACAATCTCCCAAAAACATTGATACAATCACAATCATACAATCACAATCATACTATCACAATCATAGAATCACACTCATACAGTCACATACATACAATCGCACTTATACAACCACAATCATACAATCACTATCATACAATCACAACCATACAATCACAATCATTTAATCACAATCATACAATCGCAATCATATAAATACAATCTCCCAAAAACACTGATTCAATCACAATCATACAATCACAATAATACAGTCACAATCATACAATCACAATCATCCAATCACAGTCATACAATCACAATCATACATTCACAAAAATACTATCACAATCATACAATCCCAATCATACAGTCGCAATCATACAATCACTGTCATACAATCACAGTCATACTACCACAGTCATACAATTACAATCATACAATCGCAATTACAATCATTATCATGCAATCACAATCATACAATCACAATCATACAATTGCAATCATACAAGCACAATCCTGCAGTCGCAATCATACTATCACAATCATACAATCACAATCATACAATCACAATCAAACAATCCCAGTCATGCGACCACAATCATACAATCACACTCATACAGTCACAATCATAAAATCACAATCATACAATCACAAACATACAACCACAATCATACAATAACAATCATACAAACACAATTCTGCAATCGCAATCATGCAAAAATAATCATACTATCACAATCATACAATCACACTCATACCGTCACAATCATACAATCACAATCATAAAATCACAATCATACAATTACAATCATACAATCACAATCATACAATCACAATAATACAATCACAATCATACAATCAGAATCATACAACCACAATCATACAATCACAATCATACAGTCACAATATTACAATGACAATCATACAATCACAATCATACAATCGCAATCAAACAAAAACAATCGTACAATCATAATCATACTATCACAATCATACAATCACAATCATACAATCACAATCATACAATCACAGTCATACAGTCACAATCATACAATCACAATCATAAAATCGCAATCATACAATCGCACTCATACAATCACAACCATGCAATCACAATCGTACAATCGCAATCATACAATCACAATCATACAATCACAATCACACAATCACTACTATACAATCGCAATCATACAATCACGATCATTCAATCACAATCATACCATCGCAATCATATAAATATAATCTCCCAAAAACAATCATACAATCACAGTCATATAGTCACAATCATAAAATCACAATCATACAATCACAAACATACAATCACAGTCATACAATCACAATCATACAATCACACTCATACAGTCACAATCATACGACCACAATCATACAATTACAATCATACAAAACCAATCATACCATCACGATCATACAATGGCAGTCATACAATTACAATCTCAGAATCACAAACTCACAATCACAATAATACAGTCACACCCATAAAATAGCAATCATTCATTTACAATCTCTCATACACAATCATAAAATCACAATAATACAGTCACAATCATATAATCACAATCATTCAAATACAATCATACAATCACAATCATACATTCGCAATCATGCAATCACAATCATAGAAGCACAATAATTCAATCACAATAATACAATAACAATCATACAATCACAATCATAGAAGCACAATAATACAATCACAATAATACAATCACAATCATACAATCACAATCATACAATCACAATCATACAATCACGATCATACAATCACGATCATACAATCGCGATCATACAATCACAACCATACAATCGCAACCATACAATCACAATAATACAATCACAAACATACAATCACAATCATACAATAACAGTCATACAATCGCAATCATATAAATACAATCTCCTAAAAACATTGATACAATTACAATCATACAATCGCAATCATACAATCACAATCATACAATCACAATCATACAATCACAATCATAAAATCACAATCATACAATCACAAACATACAATCACAGTCATACAATCACAATCATACAATCACACTCATACAGTCACAATCATACAATCACAATCATAGAATCAGAATCGTGCAATCACAGTCGTGCAATCACAACCATGCAATCACAATCATACAATCGCAATCATACAATCACAATCATACAATCACAATCATACAATCACAACCATACAATCAGAACCATACAATCACATTAATACAATCACAAACATACAACCACAATCATACAATAACAATCATACAAACACAATTCTGCAATCGCAATCATGCAAAAATAATCATACTATCACAATCATACAATCACACTCATACCGTCACAATCATACAATCACAATCATAAAATCACAATCATACAATTACAATCATACAATCACAATCATACAATCACAATAATACAATCACAATCATACAATCAGAATCATACAACCACAATCATACAATCACAATCATACAGTCACAATATTACAATGACAATCATACAATCACAATCATACAATCGCAATCAAACAAAAACAATCGTACAATCATAATCATACTATCACAATCATACAATCACACTCATACAATCACAATCATACAATCACGATCATACAATCGCAATCATACAATTACAACCATACAATCACAACCATACAATCACAATAATACAATCACAAACATACAATCACAATCATACAATAACAATCATACAATCGCAATCATATAAATACAATCTCCAAAAAACATTGATACAATCACAATCATACAATCACAATCATACAATCACAATCATACAATCACAATCATACAATCACGATCATACAATCGCAATCATACAATCGCAATCATACAATCACAACCATACAATCACAACCGTACAATCACACTAATACAATCACAAACATACAATCACAATCATACAATAACAGTCATACAATCGCAATCATACAAATACAATCTCCTAAAAACATTGATACAATTACAATCATACAATCACAATCATACTGTCACAATCATACAATCACACTCATACAGTCACAATCATACAATCGCACCCATACAATCACAATCATACAATCACAATCATAGAAGCACAATAATACAATCACAATAATACAATCACAATCATACAATCGCAGTCATACAATCACAATCATACAATCGCACTCATACAATCACAATCATACAATCACAATTATACAGTCACAGTCATACAATCACCATCATACAATCACAATCCTGCAATCGCAATCATGCAATAACAATCATGCTATCGCAATCATACAATCACACTCATAAAATCAGAATCGTACAATCACGATCATACAAGCACAATCCTGCAATCGTAATCATGCAATAACAATCATACTATCGCAATCATACAATCACACTCATAAAATCAGAATCGTACAATCACGATCATACAAGCACAATCCTGCAATCGTAATCATGCAATAACAATCATACTATCGCAATCATACAATCACACTCATAAAATCAGAATCATACAATCACGATCATACAATCGCAATCATACAATCACAACCATACAATCACAACCATACAATCACAATGATACAATCACAAACATACAATCACAATCACACAATAACAATTATACAATCGCAACCATATAAATACAATCTCCCAAAAACGTTGATACAATCACAATCATACAATCACAATCATGCTATCACAATCATACAATCACACTCATACAATCACAATCATACAATCGCAATCGTACAATCACAATCGTACAATCACAATCGTACAATCACAATCGTACAATCACAATAATACAATCACAATAATACAATCACAATCATACAATCACTGTCATACGATCACAACCTTGCAATTAAAATCATAGAATCACAATCACACAATCACAATCATACAATCACAATCATACAATCACAATCATACAATCGCAATCATACAATCAGAAACATACTGTCACAGTCCTACAATCACAATCATACAATCACAATCATACAATCATAATCATACAATGGCATTCATACAACAACAATCATACAATCACAATCATAAAATCGCAATCATACAATCGCACTCATACAATCACAATCATACAATCACAATCATACAATCACAATCATTCAATCACCATCATACAATCGCAATCATATAAATACAATCTCCCAAAAACAGTGATACGATCACAATCATACAATCACAATAATACAGTCACAATCATACAATCACAAAAATACAATCACAATCATACAATCCCAATCATACATTCGCAATCATACAATCACAATCATAGAAGCACAATAATTCAATCACAATAATACAATAACAATCATACAATTACAATCATACAATCGCAATCATACAAAAACAATCATACAATTACAATCATACCATCGCAATCATAAAATTACAATCATACAATTACAATCATAAAATCACAATCATACAAAAACAATCATACCATCACGATCATACAATCGCAATCATACAATTACCATCGCAGAATCATAAACTCACAATCACAATAATACATTCACACCCACAAAATAGCAATAATACATTTACATTCTCCCATACACAATCATAAAATCACAATAATACAATCACGATCATACAATCGCAATCATACAATCACAACCATACAATCACAACCATACAATCACAACCATACAATCACACTAATACAATCACAATCATACAATCACACTCATACAATCACAATCATACAATCACAATTATACAGTCACAGTCATACAATCACCATCATACAATCACAATCCTGCAATCGCAATCATGCAATAACAATCATGCTATCGCAATCATGCAATCACACGCATAAAATCAGAATCATACAATCACGATCATACAATCGCAATCATACAATCACAATCATACAGTCACAATCATACAATCAGAAACATACTGTCACAGTCCTACAATCACAATCATACAATCACAATCATACAATCACAATAATACAATAATAATCATACTATCACAATCATACAATCACACTCATACTGTCACAATCATACAATCACACTCATACTATCACAATCGTACAATCACAACCGTACGATCACAATCGTACGATCACAATCGTACAATCACAATCGTACAATCACAATCGTACAATCACAATCGTACAATCACAATCGTACAATCACAATCGTACAATCACAATCGTACAATCACAATCGTACAATCACAATCGTACAATCACAATCGTACAATCACAATCGTACAATCACAATCGTACAATCACAATCGTACAATCACAATCGTACAATCACAATCGTACAATCACAATCGTACAATCACAATCGTACAATCACAATCGTACAATCACAATCGTACAATCACAATCATATAATCACTGTCATACGATCACAACCTTGCAATTAAAATCATAGAATCACAATCACACAATCACAATCATACAATCACAATCATACAATCACAATCATACAATCAGAAACATACAATCACAATCATACAATCGCAATCATACAATCACAATCATACAATCGCAATCATACAATCACAATCATACAATCACAATCATACAATCACAATCATACAATCACGATCATACAATCGCAATCATACAATTACAACCATACAATCACAACCATACAATCACAATAATACAATCACAAACATACAATCACAATCATACAATAACAATCATACAATCGCAATCATATAAATACAATCTCCAAAAAACATTGATACAATCACAATCATACAATCACAATCATACAATCACAATCATACAATCACAATCATACAATCACGATCATACAATCGCAATCATACAATCGCAATCATACAATCACAACCATACAATCACAACCCTACAATCACACTAATACAATCACAAACATACAATCACAATCATACAATAACAGTCATACAATCGCAATCATACAAATACAATCTCCTAAAAACATTGATACAATTACAATCATACAATCACAATCATACTGTCACAATCATACAATCACACTCATACAGTCACAATCATACAATCGCACCCATACAATCACAATCATACAATCACAATTATACAGTCACAGTCATACAATCACCATCATACAATCACAATCCTGCAATCGCAATCATGCAATAACAATCATGCTATCGCAATCATACAGTCACACTCATAAAATCAGAATCGTACAATCACGATCAATCAAGCACAATCCTGCAATCGTAATCATGCAATAACAATCATACTATCGCAATCATACAATCACACTCATAAAATCAGAATCGTACAATCACGATCATACAAGCACAATCCTGCAATCGTAATCATGCAATAACAATCATACTATCGCAATCATACAATCACACTCATAAAATCAGAATCATACAATCACGATCATACAATCGCAATCATACAATCACAACCATACAATCACAACCATACAATCACAATGATACAATCACAAACATACAATCACAATCACACAATAACAATTATACAATCGCAACCATATAAATACAATCTCCCAAAAACGTTGATACAATCACAATCATACAATCACAATCATGCTATCACAATCATACAATCACACTCATACAATCACAATCATACAATCGCAATCGTACAATCACAATCGTACAATCACAATCGTACAATCACAGTCGTACAATCACAATAATACAATCACAATCATACAATCACTGTCATACGATCACAACCTTGCAATTAAAATCATAGAATCACAATCACACAATCACAATCATACAATCACAATCATACAATCACAATCATACAATCAGAAACATACAATCACAATCATACAATCGCAATCATACAATCACAATCATACAATCACAATCATACAATCACAATCATACAATCACAATCATACAATAACAATCATACAATCGCAATCATATAAATACAATCTCCCAAAGGCAATAATACAATCACAATCATACAATCGCAGTCATACAATCACAAGCATACAATCACAATCATACATTCACAACAATACAATCACAATCACACAATCGCAGTCATACAGTCGCAATCATACAATCACAATCATACAATCACAATCATACAATCACAATCATACAATCACAATCATACAATCACAATCATACAATCACAATCATACAATCACAATCATACAATCCCAATCATACAATCACAATCATACAATCACAATCATACAATCACAATCATACAATCACAATCATATAAATACAATCTCCCAAAAACAATCATACAATCACAATCATACAATCACAATCATACAATCACAGTCATACGACCACAATCATACAATTACAATCATACAATCACAATCATACAAAAACAATCATACCATCACGATCATACAATGGCAGTCATACAATTACAATCTCAGAATCACAAACTCACAATCACAATAATACAATCACAACCATAAAATAGCAATCATTCATTAACAATCTCTCATACACAATCATAAAATCACAATAATACAGTCACAACCATATAATCACAATCATTCAAATACAATCATACAATCACAATCATACATTTGCAATCATACAATCACAATCATAGAAGCACAATAATACAATCACAATAATACAATAACAATCATACAATTACAATCATACAATCGCAATCATACAAAAACAATCATACAATTACAATCATACCATCGCAATCATAAAATTACAATCATACAATTACAATCATAAAATCACAATCATACAATCGCAATCATATAAATACAATCTCCCAAAAACAGTGATACGATCACAATCATACAATCACAATAATACAGTCACAATCATACAATCACAATCATACAATCACAGACATACAATCACAATCATACATTCACAAAAATACAATCACAATCATACAATCCCAATCACACAGTCGCAATCATACAATCACTATCATACAATCACAGTCATCCTACCACAGTCATACAATTACAGTCATACAATCGCAATTACAATCACCATCATGCAATCACAATCATACAATCACAATCATACAGTTGAAATCATACAAGCACAATCCTGCAGTCGCAATCATACTATCACAATCATACAATCACAAACATACAATCACAAACATACAATCGCAGTCATACAATCACAATCACACAATCACACTCATACAATCACAATCATAAAATCACAATTATACAGTCACAGTCATACAATCACCACCATACAATCACAATCCTGCAATCGCAATCATGCAATAACAATCATGCTATCGCAATCATACAATAACACTCATAAAATCATAATCATACAATCACGATCATACAATCGCAATCAAACAATCACAACCATACAATCAGAACCATACAATCACAATAATACAATCACAAACATACAATCACAATCATACAATAACAATCATACAATCGCAACCATATAAATACAATCTCCCAAAAACATTGATACAATCACAATCATACAGTCACAATCATACTATCGCAATCATACAATCACACTCATATGGTCACAATCATACAATCACAATCATAAAATCACAATCATACAATCGCAACCATACAATCACAACCATACAATCACAACCATACAATCACAATCATACAATCACATTCATACAATCACAATCATACGATCACAATAATACAATAACAACCATACTATCTCAATCATACAATCACACTCATACGGTCACAATCATACAATCACAATCATACAATCACAGTCATACAATCACAATCATACAATCACAATAATACAATCACAAACATTCAAAAGCAGTCATTCAATCACAATCATACAATCGCAATCATTCAACCACTATCATACAATCACAGTCATATAATCACGATCATACAATCACAATCATTCGATCACAATCACACAATCGCAATCATATGAATACAATCTCCCAAAAACATTGATACAATCACAGTCATACAATCACAATCATACAATCACAATCATACAAGCACAATCATACAATCACAATCATACAATCACGATCATACAATCGCAATCATACAATTACAACCATACAATCACAACCATACAATCACAATAATACAATCACAAACATACAATCACAATCATACAATAACAATCATACAATCGCAATCATATAAATACAATCTCCAAAAAACATTGATACAATCACAATCATACAATCACAATAATAGAGTCACAATCATACAATCACAATCATACAATCACAGTCATACCATCACAATCATACATTCACAAAAATACAATCACAATCATACAATCCCAATCATACAGTCGCAATCATACAATCACAATCATACAATCCCAGTCATGCGACCACAATCATACAATCACAGTCATACAGTCACAATCATAATATCGCAATCATACAATCACAATCATACAATCACAGTCATACAATCACAATCATACAATCACATTCATACAGTCACAATCATACAATCACAATCATAGAATCACAATCGTGCAATCACAATCGTGCAATCACAATCGTACAATCACAATCGTACAATCACAATCGTACAATCACAATCGTACAATCACAATCGTACAATCACAATCGTACAATCACAATCGTACAATCACAATCGTACAATCACAATCATATAATCACTGTCATACGATCACAACCTTGCAATTAAAATCATAGAATCACAATCACACAATCACAATCATACAATCACAATCATACAATCACAATCATACAATCAGAAACATACAATCACAATCATACAATCGCAATCATACAATCACAATCATACAATCACAATCATACAATCACAATCATACAATAACAATCATACAATCGCAATCATATAAATACAATCTCCCAAAGGCAATAATACAATCACAATCATACAATCGCAGTCATACAATCACAAGCATACAATCACAATCATACATTCACAACAATACAATCACAATCACACAATCGCAGTCATACAGTCGCAATCATACAATCAGAATCATACAATCACAATCATACAATCACAATCATACAATCACAATCATACAATCACAATCATACAATCACAATCATACAATCACAATCATACAATCACAATCATACAATCATAATCATACAATCACAATCATACAATCACAATCATACAATCACAATCATACAATCACAATCATATAAATACAATCTCCCAAAAACAATCATACAATCACAATCATACAATCACAATCATACAATCACAATCATACAATCACAGTCATACGACCACAATCATACAATTACAATCATACAAAAACAATCATACCATCACGATCATACAATGGCAGTCATACAATTACAATCTCAGAATCACAAACTCACAATCACAATAATACAATCACACCCATAAAATAGCAATCATTCATTAACAATCTCTCATACACAATCATAAAATCACAGTAATACAGTCACAATCATATAATCACAATCATACAATAACAATCATACAATTACAATCATACAATCGCAATCATACAAAAACAATCATACAATTACAATCATACCATCGCAATCATAAAATTACAATCATACAATTACAATCGTAAAATCACAATCATACAATCGCAATCATATAAATACAATCTCCCAAAAACAGTGATACGATCACAATCATACAATCACAATAATACAGTCACAATCATACAATCACAATCATACAATCACAGACATACAATCACAATCATACATTCACAAAAATACAATCACAATCATACAATCACGATCATACAATCGCAATCATACAATTACAACCATACAATCACAACCATACAATCACAATAATACAATCACAAACATACAATCACAATCATACAATAACAATCATACAATCGCAATCATATAAATACAATCTCCAAAAAACATTGATACAATCACAATCATACAATCACAATCATACAATCACAATCATACAATCACGATCATACAATCGCAATCATACAATCACAACCATACAATCACAACCATACAATCACACTAATACAATCACAAACATACAATCACAATCATACAATAACAGTCATACAATCGCAATCATACAAATACAATCTCCTAAAAACATTGATACAATTACAATCATACAATCACAATCATACTGTCACAATCATACAATCACACTCATACAGTCACAATCATACAATCGCAATCGTACAATCACAATCGTACAATCACAATCGTACAATCACAATCGTACAATCACAATAATACAATCACAATCATACAATCACTGTCATACTATCACAACCTTGCAATTAAAATCATAGAATCACAATCACACAATCACAATCATACAATCACAATCATACAATCACAATCATACAATCAGAAACATACTGTCACAGTCCTACAATCACAATCATACAATCACAATCATACAATCATAATCATACAATGGCATTCATACAACAACAATCATACAATCACAATCATAAAATCGCAATCATATAAATACAATCTCCCAAAAACAGTGATACGATCACAATCATACAATCACAATAATACAGTCACAATCATACAATCGCAATCGTACAATCACAATCGTACAATCACAATCGTACAATCACAATCATACAATCACAATCATACAATCACAATCATACAATCACAATCATTCAATCACCATCATACAATCGCAATCATATAAATACAATCTCCCAAAAACAGTGATACGATCACAATCATACAATCACAATAATACAGTCACAATCATACAATAACAATCATACAATCACAGACATACAATCACAATCATACATTCACAAAAATACAATCACAATCATACAATCCCAATCATACAGTCGCAATCATACAATCACTATCATACAATCACAGTCATCCTACCACAGTCATACAATTACAATCATACAATCGCAATTACAATCACTATCATGCAATCACAATCATACAGCTGAAATCATACAAGCACAATCCTGCAGTCGCAATCATACTATCACAATCATACAATCACAAACATACAATCACAAACATACAATCACAATCATACAATCACAATCATACAATCACAATCATACAATCGCAATCATACAATCACAATCATACAATCACAATCATACAATAACAATCATACAATCGCAATCATATAAATACAATCTCCCAAAGACAATAATACAATCACAATCATACAATCGCAGTCATACAATCACAAGCATACAATCACAATCATACATTCACAACAATACAATCACAATCACACAATCGCAGTCATACAGTCACAATCATACAATCACAATCATACAATCACAATCATACAATCACAATCATACAATCACAATCATAAAATCACGATCATACAATCGCAATCATATAAATACAATCTCCTAAAAACATTGATACAATCACAATCATACAATCACAATCATACAATCATACAATCACAATCATACAATCACAATAATACAGTCACAATCATACAATCACAGTCATACTACCACAGTCATACAATTACAATCATACAATCACAATTACAGTCACAATCATGCAATCACAATCATACAATCACAATCATACAATCACAATCATACAAAAACAATCATACGATCATAATCATACAATCACCATCATACAATCACAATCATACAATCACAATAATACAGTCACAGTCATACAATCACCATCATACAATCAGATTCATATAATCACAATCATACAATCACACTAATACGATCACAATCATACAGTTATAATCATACAATCGCAATCATACAAAAACAATCATACAATTACAATCATACAATCGCAATCATAAAATTACAATGATACAATTACAATCGTACAATCACAATCATACAAAAACAATCATACCATCAGGATCATACAATCGCAATCATGCAATTACAATCTCAGAATCACAAACTCACAATCACAATAATACAATCACTCAGATAAAATAGCAATCATACATTTACATTCTCCCATACACAATCATAAAATCACAATAATACAGTCACAGTCATACAATCACAATCATCAAATACAATCATACAATCAGAATCATACATTTGCAATCATACAATCACAATCATAGAAGCACAAAAATACAATCACAATATTACAATCACAATCATACAATCACAATCACAGAACTGCAATAATACAATCACAATAATACAATCACAATCATACAATCGCAGTCATACAATCACAATCACACAATCACACTCATACAATCACAATCATAAAATCACAATTATACAGTCACAGTCATACAATCACCATCATACAATCACAATCCTGCAATCGCAATCATGCAATAACAATCATGCTATCGCAATCATACAATCACACGCATAAAATCAGAATCATACAATCACGATCATACAATCGCAATCATACAATCACAATCATACAATCACAATCATACAATCAGAAACATACTGTCACAGTCCTACAATCACAATCATACAATCACAATCATACAATCACAATCATACAATCACAATCATACAATCACAATAATACAATAACAATCATACTATCACAATCATACAATCACACTCATACTGTCACAATCATACAATCACACTCATACTATCACAATCGTACAATCACAATCGTACAATCACAATCGTACGATCACAATCGTACAATCACAATCGTACAATCACAATCGTACAATCACAATCATACAATCGCAATCATACAATCACAATCATACAATCACAATCATACAATAACAATCATACAATCGCAATCATATAAATACAATCTCCCAAAGACAATAATACAATCACAATCATACAATCGCAGTCATACAATCACAAGCATACAATCACAATCATACATTCACAACAATACAATCACAATCACACAATCGCAGTCATACAGTCACAATCATACAATCACAATCATACAATCACAATCATACAATCACAATCATACAATCACAATCATACAATCACAATCATACAATCACAATCATACAATTGCAATCATACAAGCACAATCCTGCAGTCGCAATCATACTATCACAATCATACAATCACAATCATACAATCACAATCAAACAATCCCAGTCATGCGACCACAATCATACAATCACACTCATACAGTCACAATCATAAAATCACAATCATACAATCACAAACATACAATCACAGTCATACAATCACAATCATACAATCACACTCATACAGTCACAATCATACAATCACAATCATAGAATCACAATCGTGCAATCACAGTCGTGCAATCACAACCATGCAATCACAATCATACAATCGCAATCATACAATCACAATCATACAATCACAATCATACAATCACAACCATACAATCACAACCATACAATCACATTAATACAATCACAAACATACAACCACAATCATACAATAACAATCATACAAACACAATTCTGCAATCGCAATCATGCAAAAATAATCATACTATCACAATCATACAATCACACTCATACCGTCACAATCATACAATCACAATCATAAAATCACAATCATACAATTACAATCATACAATCACAATCATACAATCACAATAATACAATCACAATCATACAATCAGAATCATACAACCACAATCATACAATCACAATCATACAGTCACAATATTACAATGACAATCATACAATCACAATCATACAATCGCAATCAAACAAAAACAATCGTACAATCATAATCATACTATCACAATCATACAATCACAATCATACAATCACAATCATACAATCACAGTCATACAGTCACAATCATACAATCACAATCATAAAATCGCAATCATACAATCGCACTCATACAATCACAACCATGCAATCACAATCGTACAATCGCAATCATACAATCACAATCATACAATCACAATCACACAATCACTACTATACAATCGCAATCATACAATCACGATCATTCAATCACAATCATACCATCGCAATCATATAAATATAATCTCCCAAAAACAATCATACAATCACAGTCATACAGTCACAATCATAAAATCACAATCATACAATCACAAACATACAATCACAGTCATACAATCACAATCATACAATCACACTCATACAGTCACAATCATACGACCACAATCATACAATTACAATCATACAAAACCAATCATACCATCACGATCATACAATGGCAGTCATACAATTACAATCTCAGAATCACAAACTCACAATCACAATAATACAGTCACACCCATAAAATAGCAATCATTCATTTACAATCTCTCATACACAATCATAAAATCACAATAATACAGTCACAATCATATAATCACAATCATTCAAATACAATCATACAATCACAATCATACATTCGCAATCATGCAATCACAATCATAGAAGCACAATAATTCAATCACAATAATACAATAACAATCATACAATCACAATCATAGAAGCACAATAATACAATCACAATAATACAATCACAATCATACAATCACAATCATACAATCACAATCATACAATCACGATCATACAATCACGATCATACAATCGCGATCATACAATCACAACCATACAATCGCAACCATACAATCACAATAATACAATCACAAACATACAATCACAATCATACAATAACAGTCATACAATCGCAATCATATAAATACAATCTCCTAAAAACATTGATACAATTACAATCATACAATCGCAATCATACAATCACAATCATACAATCACAATCATACAATCACAATCATAAAATCACAATCATACAATCACAAACATACAATCACAGTCATACAATCACAATCATACAATCACACTCATACAGTCACAATCATACAATCACAATCATAGAATCACAATCGTGCAATCACAGTCGTGCAATCACAACCATGCAATCACAATCATACAATCGCAATCATACAATCACAATCATACAATCACAATCATACAATCACAACCATACAATCAGAACCATACAATCACATTAATACAATCACAAACATACAACCACAATCATACAATAACAATCATACAAACACAATTCTGCAATCGCAATCATGCAAAAATAATCATACTATCACAATCATACAATCACACTCATACCGTCACAATCATACAATCACAATCATAAAATCACAATCATACAATTACAATCATACAATCACAATCATACAATCACAATAATACAATCACAATCATACAATCAGAATCATACAACCACAATCATACAATCACAATCATACAGTCACAATATTACAATGACAATCATACAATCACAATCATACAATCGCAATCAAACAAAAACAATCGTACAATCATAATCATACTATCACAATCATACAATCACACTCATACAATCACAATCATACAATCACGATCATACAATCGCAATCATACAATTACAACCATACAATCACAACCATACAATCACAATAATACAATCACAAACATACAATCACAATCATACAATAACAATCATACAATCGCAATCATATAAATACAATCTCCAAAAAACATTGATACAATCACAATCATACAATCACAATCATACAATCACAATCATACAATCACAATCATACAATCACGATCATACAATCGCAATCATACAATCGCAATCATACAATCACAACCATACAATCACAACCGTACAATCACACTAATACAATCACAAACTTACAATCACAATCATACAATAACAGTCATACAATCGCAATCATACAAATACAATCTCCTAAAAACATTGATACAATTACAATCATACAATCACAATCATACTGTCACAATCATACAATCACACTCATACAGTCACAATCATACAATCGCACCCATACAATCACAATCATACAATCACAATCATAGAAGCACAATAATACAATCACAATAATACAATCACAATCATACAATCGCAGTCATACAATCACAATCATACAATCGCACTCATACAATCACAATCATACAATCACAATTATACAGTCACAGTCATACAATCACCATCATACAATCACAATCCTGCAATCGCAATCATGCAATAACAATCATGCTATCGCAATCATACAATCACACTCATAAAATCAGAATCGTACAATCACGATCATACAAGCACAATCCTGCAATCGTAATCATGCAATAACAATCATACTATCGCAATCATACAATCACACTCATAAAATCAGAATCGTACAATCACGATCATACAAGCACAATCCTGCAATCGTAATCATGCAATAACAATCATACTATCGCAATCATACAATCACACTCATAAAATCAGAATCATACAATCACGATCATACAATCGCAATCATACAATCACAACCATACAATCACAACCATACAATCACAATGATACAATCACAAACATACAATCACAATCACACAATAACAATTATACAATCGCAACCATATAAATACAATCTCCCAAAAACGTTGATACAATCACAATCATACAATCACAATCATGCTATCACAATCATACAATCACACTCATACAATCACAATCATACAATCGCAATCGTACAATCACAATCGTACAATCACAATCGTACAATCACAATCGTACAATCACAATAATACAATCACAATAATACAATCACAATCATACAATCACTGTCATACGATCACAACCTTGCAATTAAAATCATAGAATCACAATCACACAATCACAATCATACAATCACAATCATACAATCACAATCATACAATCACAATCATACAATCACAATCATACAATCAGAAACATACTGTCACAGTCCTACAATCACAATCATACAATCACAATCATACAATCATAATCATACAATGGCATTCATACAACAACAATCATACAATCACAATCATAAAATCGCAATCATACAATCGCACTCATACAATCACAATCATACAATCACAATCATACAATCACAATCATTCAATCACCATCATACAATCGCAATCATATAAATACAATCTCCCAAAAACAGTGATACGATCACAATCATACAATCACAATAATACAGTCACAATCATACAATCACAAAAATACAATCACAATCATACAATCCCAATCATACATTCGCAATCATACAATCACAATCATAGAAGCACAATAATTCAATCACAATAATACAATAACAATCATACAATTACAATCATACAATCGCAATCATACAAAAACAATCATACAATTACAATCATACCATCGCAATCATAAAATTACAATCATACAATTACAATCATAAAATCACAATCATACAAAAACAATCATACCATCACGATCATACAATCGCAATCATACAATTACCATCTCAGAATCATAAACTCACAATCACAATAATACATTCACACCCACAAAATAGCAATAATACATTTACATTCTCCCATACACAATCATAAAATCACAATAATACAATCACGATCATACAATCGCAATCATACAATCACAACCATACAATCACAACCATACAATCACAACCATACAATCACACTAATACAATCACAATCATACAATCACACTCATACAATCACAATCATACAATCACAATTATACAGTCACAGTCATACAATCACCATCATACAATCACAATCCTGCAATCGCAATCATGCAATAACAATCATGCTATCGCAATCATGCAATCACACGCATAAAATCAGAATCATACAATCACGATCATACAATCGCAATCATACAATCACAATCATACAGTCACAATCATACAATCAGAAACATACTGTCACAGTCCTACAATCACAATCATACAATCACAATCATACAATCACAATAATACAATAATAATCATACTATCACAAACATACAATCACACTCATACTGTCACAATCATACAATCACACTCATACTATCACAATCGTACAATCACAACCGTACGATCACAATCGTACGATCACAATCGTACAATCACAATCGTACAATCACAATCGTACAATTACAATCGTACAATCACAATCGTACAATCACAATCGTACAATCACAATCGTACAATCACAATCGTACAATCACAATCGTACAATCACAATCGTACAATCACAATCGTACAATCACAATCGTACAATCACAATCGTACAATCACAATCGTACAATCACAATGGTACAATCACAATCGTACAATCACAATCATATAATCACTGTCATACGATCACAACCTTGCAATTAAAATCATAGAATCACAATCACACAATCACAATCATACAATCACAATCATACAATCACAATCATACAATCAGAAACATACAATCACAATCATACAATCGCAATCATACAATCACAATCATACAATCACAATCATACAATCACAATCATACAATAACAATCATACAATCGCAATCATATAAATACAATCTCCCAAAGGCAATAATACAATCACAATCATACAATCGCAGTCATACAATCACAAGCATACAATCACAATCATACATTCACAACAATACAATCACAATCACACAATCGCAGTCATACAGTCGCAATCATACAATCACAATCATACAATCACAATCATACAATCAGAATCATACAATCACAATCATACAATCACAATCATACAATCACAATCATACAATCCCAATCATACAATCACAATCATACAATCACAATCATACAATCACAATCATATAAATACAATCTCCCAAAAACAATCATACAATCACAATCATACAATCACAATCATACAATCACAGTCATACGACCACAATCATACAATTACAATCATACAATCACAATCATACAAAAACAATCATACCATCACGATCATACAATGGCAGTCATACAATTACAATCTCAGAATCACAAACTCACAATCACAATAATACAATCACAACCATAAAATAGCAATCATTCATTAACAATCTCTCATACACAATCATAAAATCACAATAATACAGTCACAACCATATAATCACAATCATTCAAATACAATCATACAATCACAATCATACATTTGCAATCATACAATCACAATCATAGAAGCACAATAATACAATCACAATAATACAATAACAATCATACAATTACAATCATACAATCGCAATCATACAAAAACAATCATACAATTACAATCATACCATCGCAATCATAAAATTACAATCATACAATTACAATCATAAAATCACAATCATACAATCGCAATCATATAAATACAATCTCCCAAAAACAGTGATACGATCACAATCATACAATCACAATAATACAGTCACAATCATACAATCACAATCATACAATCACAGACATACAATCACAATCATACATTCACAAAAATACAATCACAATCATACAATCCCAATCACACAGTCGCAATCATACAATCACTATCATACAATCACAGTCATCCTACCACAGTCATACAATTACAGTCATACAATCGCAATTACAATCACCATCATGCAATCACAATCATACAATCACAATCATACAGTTGAAATCATACAAGCACAATCCTGCAGTCGCAATCATACTATCACAATCATACAATCACAAACATACAATCACAAACATACAATCGCAGTCATACAATCACAATCACACAATCACACTCATACAATCACAATCATAAAATCACAATTATACAGTCACAGTCATACAATCACCACCATACAATCACAATCCTGCAATCGCAATCATGCAATAACAATCATGCTATCGCAATCATACAATAACACTCATAAAATCATAATCATACAATCACGATCATACAATCGCAATCAAACAATCACAACCATACAATCAGAACCATACAATCAGAACCATACAATCACAATAATACAATCACAAACATACAATCACAATCATACAATAACAATCATACAATCGCAACCATATAAATACAATCTCCCAAAAACATTGATACAATCACAATCATACAGTCACAATCATACTATCGCAATCATACAATCACACTCATATGGTCACAATCATACAATCACAATCATAAAATCACAATCATACAATCGCAATCATACAATCACAATCATACAATCACAACCATACAATCACAATCATACAATCACATTCATACAATCACAATCATACGATCACAATAATACAATGACAACCATACTATCTCAATCATACAATCACACTCATACGGTCACAATCATACAATCACAATCATACAATCACAGTCATACAATCACAATCATACAATCACAATAATACAATCACAAACATTCAAAAGCAGTCATTCAATCACAATCATACAATCGCAATCATTCAACCACTATCATACAATCACAGTCATATAATCACGATCATACAATCACAATCATTCGATCACAATCACACAATCGCAATCATATGAATACAATCTCCCAAAAACATTGATACAATCACAGTCATACAATCACAATCATACAATCACAATCATACAAGCACAATCATACAATCACAATCATACAATCACGATCATACAATCGCAATCATACAATTACAACCATACAATCACAACCATACAATCACAATAATACAATCACAAACATACAATCACAATCATACAATAACAATCATACAATCGCAATCATATAAATACAATCTCCAAAAAACATTGATACAATCACAATCATACAATCACAATAATAGAGTCACAATCATACAATCACAATCATACAATCACAGTCATACCATCACAATCATACATTCACAAAAATACAATCACAATCATACAATCCCAATCATACAGTCGCAATCATACAATCACAATCATACAATCCCAGTCATGCGACCACAATCATACAATCACAGTCATACAGTCACAATCATAATATCGCAATCATACAATCACAATCATACAATCACAGTCATACAATCACAATCATACAATCACATTCATACAGTCACAATCATACAATCACAATCATAGAATCACAATCGTGCAATCACAATCGTGCAATCACAATCGTACAATCACAATCGTACAATCACAATCGTACAATCACAATCGTACAATCACAATCGTACAATCACAATCGTACAATCACAATCGTACAATCACAATCGTACAATCACAATCATATAATCACTGTCATACGATCACAACCTTGCAATTAAAATCATAGAATCACAATCACACAATCACAATCATACAATCACAATCATACAATCACAATCATACAATCAGAAACATACAATCACAATCATACAATCGCAATCATACAATCACAATCATACAATCACAATCATACAATCACAATCATACAATAACAATCATACAATCGCAATCATATAAATACAATCTCCCAAAGGCAATAATACAATCACAATCATACAATCGCAGTCATACAATCACAAGCATACAATCACAATCATACATTCACAACAATACAATCACAATCACACAATCGCAGTCATACAGTCGCAATCATACAATCAGAATCATACAATCACAATCATACAATCACAATCATACAATCACAATCATACAATCACAATCATACAATCACAATCATACAATCACAATCATACAATCACAATCATACAATCACAATCATACAATCACAATCATACAATCACAATCATACAATCACAATCATACAATCACAATCATACAATCACAATCATATAAATACAATCTCCCAAAAACAATCATACAATCACAATCATACAATCACAATCATACAATCACAATCATACAATCACAGTCATACGACCACAATCATACAATTACAATCATACAATCACAATCATACAAAAACAATCATACCATCACGATCATACAATGGCAGTCATACAATTACAATCTCAGAATCACAAACTCACAATCACAATAATACAATCACACCCATAAAATAGCAATCATTCATTAACAATCTCTCATACACAATCATAAAATCACAGTAATACAGTCACAATCATATAATCACAATCATACAATAACAATCATACAATTACAATCATACAATCGCAATCATACAAAAACAATCATACAATTACAATCATACCATCGCAATCATAAAATTACAATCATACAATTACAATCGTAAAATCACAATCATACAATCGCAATCATATAAATACAATCTGCCAAAAACAGTGATACGATCACAATCATACAATCACAATAATACAGTCACAATCATACAATCACAATCATACAATCACAGACATACAATCACAATCATACATTCACAAAAATACAATCACAATCATACAATCACGATCATACAATCGCAATCATACAATTACAACCATACAATCACAACCATACAATCACAATAATACAATCACAAACATACAATCACAATCATACAATAACAATCATACAATCGCAATCATATAAATACAATCTCCAAAAAACATTGATACAATCACAATCATACAATCACAATCATACAATCACAATCATACAATCACGATCATACAATCGCAATCATACAATCACAACCATACAATCACAACCATACAATCACACTAATACAATCACAAACATACAATCACAATCATACAATAACAGTCATACAATCGCAATCATACAAATACAATCTCCTAAAAACATTGATACAATTACAATCATACAATCACAATCATACTGTCACAATCATACAATCACACTCATACAGTCACAATCATACAATCGCAATCGTACAATCACAATCGTACAATCACAATCGTACAATCACAATCGTACAATCACAATAATACAATCACAATCATACAATCACTGTCATACTATCACAACCTTGCAATTAAAATCATAGAATCACAATCACACAATCACAATCATACAATCACAATCATACAATCACAATCATACAATCAGAAACATACTGTCACAGTCCTACAATCACAATCATACAATCACAATCATACAATCATAATC
The DNA here is from genome assembly GCF_050947335.1 of Megachile rotundata. Taxonomy (NCBI): domain Eukaryota; kingdom Metazoa; phylum Arthropoda; class Insecta; order Hymenoptera; family Megachilidae; genus Megachile; species Megachile rotundata. The sequence continues at coordinate 173,781 of NW_027473512.1, read as the reverse complement.
ATACAATGGCATTCATACAACAACAATCATACAATCACAATCATAAAATCGCAATCATATAAATACAATCTCCCAAAAACAGTGATACGATCACAATCATACAATCACAATAATACAGTCACAATCATACAATCGCAATCGTACAATCACAATCGTACAATCACAATCGTACAATCACAATCATACAATCACAATCATACAATCACAATCATACAATCACAATCATTCAATCACCATCATACAATCGCAATCATATAAATACAATCTCCCAAAAACAGTGATACGATCACAATCATACAATCACAATAATACAGTCACAATCATACAATAACAATCATACAATCACAGACATACAATCACAATCATACATTCACAAAAATACAATCACAATCATACAATCCCAATCATACAGTCGCAATCATACAATCACTATCATACAATCACAGTCATCCTACCACAGTCATACAATTACAATCATACAATCGCAATTACAATCACTATCATGCAATCACAATCATACAGCTGAAATCATACAAGCACAATCCTGCAGTCGCAATCATACTATCACAATCATACAATCACAAACATACAATCACAAACATACAATCACAATCATACAATCACAATCATACAATCACAATCATACAATCGCAATCATACAATCACAATCATACAATCACAATCATACAATAACAATCATACAATCGCAATCATATAAATACAATCTCCCAAAGACAATAATACAATCACAATCATACAATCGCAGTCATACAATCACAAGCATACAATCACAATCATACATTCACAACAATACAATCACAATCACACAATCGCAGTCATACAGTCACAATCATACAATCACAATCATACAATCACAATCATACAATCACAATCATACAATCACAATCATACAATCACAATCATACAATCACAATCATACAATCACAATCATAAAATCACGATCATACAATCGCAATCATATAAATACAATCTCCTAAAAACATTGATACAATCACAATCATACAATCACAATCATACAATCATACAATCCACAATCATACAATCACAATAATACAGTCACAATCATACAATCACAGTCCTTACTACCACAGTCATACAATTACAATCATACATCACAATTACAGTCACAATCATGCAATCACATCATACAATCACAATCATACAATCACAATCATACAAAAACAATCATACGATCATCCATCATACAATCACCATCATACAATCACAATCATACAATACACAATAATACAGTCACAGTCATACAATCACCATCATACAATCAGATTCATATAATCACAATCATACAATCACAATCATACAATCACACTAATACGATCACAATCATACAGTTATAATCATACAATCGCAATCATACAAAAACAATCATACAATTACAATCATACAATCGCAATCATAAAATTACAATGATACAATTACAATCATACAATCACATCATACAAAACAATCATACCATCAGGATCATACAATCGCAATCATGCAATTACAATCTCAGAATCGCAAACTCACAATCACAATAATACAATCACTCAGATAAATAGCAATCATACATTTACATTCTCCCATACACAATCATAAAATCACAATAATACAGTCACAATCATACAATCACAATCATCAATACAATCATACAATCAGAATCATACATTTGCAATCATACAATCACAATCATAGAAGCACAAAAATACAATCACAGTATTACAATCACAATCATACAATCACAATCACAGAACCGCAATAATACAATCACACTAATACAATCACAATCATACAATCGCAGTCCATACAATCACAATCACACAATCACACTCATACAATCACAATCATAAAATCACAATTATACAGTCACAGTCATACAAATCACCATCATATCAATCACAATCCTGCAATCGCAATCATGCAATAACAATCATGCTATCGCAATCTCATACAATCCACACGCATAAAATCAGAATCATACAATCACGATCATACAATCGCAATCATACAATCACAATCATACAATCACAATCATACAATCAGAAACATACTGTCACAGTCCTACAATCACAATCATACAATCACAATCATACAATCACAATCATACAACTCACAATAATACAATACAATCATACTATCACAATCATACAATCACACTCATACTGTCACAATCATACAATCACACTCATACTATCACAATCGTACAATCACAATCGTACAATCACAATCGTACGATCACAATCGTACAATCACAATCGTACAATCACAATCGTACAATCACAATCATACAATCGCAATCATACAATCACAATCATACAATCACAATCATACAATAACAATCATACAATCGCAATCATATAAATACAATCTCCCAAAGACAATAATACAATCACAATCATACCATCGCAGTCATACAATCACAAGCATACAATCACAATCATACATTCACAACAATACAATCACAATCACACAATCGCAGTCATACAGTCACAATCATACAATCACAATCATACAATCACAAATCATACAATCACAATCATACAATCACAATCATACAATCACAATCATACAATCACAATCATACAATCAGCAATCATACAATCACAATCATAAAATCACGATCATACAATCGCAATCATATAAATACAATCTCCTAAAAACATTGATACAATCACAATCATACAATCACATCATACAATCATACAATCACAATCATACAATCACAATAATACAGTCACAATCATACAATCACAGTCATACTACCACAGTCATACAATTACAATCATACAATCACAATTACAGTCACAATCATGCAATCACAATCATACAATCACAATCATACCAATCACAATCATACAAAAACAATCATACGATCATAATCATACAATCACCATCATACAATCACAATCATACAATCACAATAATACAGTCACAGTCATACAATCAACCATCATACAATCAGATTCATATAATCACAATCATACAATTCACAATCATACAATCACACTAATACGATCACAATCATAACAGTTATAATCATACAATCGCAATCATACAAAAACAATCATACAATTACAATCATACAATCGCAATCATAAAATTACAATGATACAATTACAATCATACAATCACAATCATACAAAAACAATCATACCATCAGGATCATACAATCGCAATCATGCAATTACAATCTCAGAATCACAAACTCACAATCACAATAATACAATCACTCAGATAAAATAGCAATCATACATTTACATTCTCCCATACACAATCATAAAATCACAATAATACAGTCACAATCATACAATCCCAATCATCAAATACAATCATACAATCAGAATCATACATTTGCAATCATACAATCACAATCATAGAAGCACAAAAATACAATCACAATATTACAATCACAATCATACAATCACAATCACAGAACCGCAATAATGCAATCACAATAATACAATCACAATCATACAATCGCAGTCATACAATCACAATCACACAATCACACTCATACAATCACAATCATAAAATCACAATTATACAGTCACAGTCATACAATCACCATCATACAATCACAATCCTGCAATCGCAATCATGCAATAACAATCATGCTATCGCAATCATACAATCACACGCATAAAATCAGAATCATACAATCACGATCATACAATCGCAATCATACAATCACAATCATACAATCACAATCATACAATCAGAAACATACTGTCACAGTCCTACAATCACAATCATACAATCACAATCATACAATCACAATCATACAATCACAATAATACAATAACAATCATACTATCACAATCATACAATCACACTCATACTGTCACAATCATACAATCACACTCATACTATCACAATCGTACAATCACAATCGTACAATCACAATCGTACGATCACAATCGTACAATCACAATCGTACAATCACAATCGTACAATCACAATCATACAATCGCAATCATACAATCACAATCATACAATCACAATCATACAATAACAATCATACAATCGCAATCATATAAATACAATCTCCCAAAGACAATAATACAATCACAATCATACAATCGCAGTCATACAATCACAAGCATACAATCACAATCATACATTCACAACAATACAATCACAATCACACAATCGCAGTCATACAGTCACAATCATACAATCACAATCATACAATCACAATCATCCTACCACAGTCATACAATTACAATCATACAATCGCAATTACAATCACTATCATGCAATCACAATCATACAGCTGAAATCATACAAGCACAATCCTGCAGTCGCAATCATACTATCACAATCATACAATCACAAACATACAATCACAAACATACAATCACAATCATACAATCACAATCATACAATCACAATCATACAATCGCAATCATACAATCACAATCATACAATCACAATCATACAATAACAATCATACAATCGCAATCATATAAATACAATCTCCCAAAGACAATAATACAATCACAATCATACAATCGCAGTCATACAATCACAAGCATACAATCACAATCATACATTCACAACAATACAATCACAATCACACAATCGCAGTCATACAGTCACAATCATACAATCACAATCATACAATCACAATCATACAATCACAATCATACAATCACAATCATACAATCACAATCATAAAATCACGGTCATACAATCGCAATCATATAAATACAATCTCCTAAAAACATTGATACAATCACAATCATACAATCACAATCATACAATCATACAATCACAATCATACAATCACAATAATACAGTCACAATCATACAATCACAGTCATACTACCACAGTCATACAATTACAATCATACAATCACAATTACAGTCACAATCATGCAATCACAATCATACAATCACAATCATACAATCACAATCATACAAAAACAATCATACGATCATAATCATACAATCACCATCATACAATCACAATCATACAATCACAATAATACAGTCACAGTCATACAATCACCATCATACAATCAGATTCATATAATCACAATCATACAATCACAATCATACAATCACACTAATACGATCACAATCATACAGTTATAATCATACAATCGCAATCATACAAAAACAATCATACAATTACAATCATACAATCGCAATCATAAAATTACAATGATACAATTACAATCATACAATCACAATCATACAAAAACAATCATACCATCAGGATCATACAATCGCAATCATGCAATTACAATCTCAGAATCACAAACTCACAATCACAATAATACAATCACTCAGATAAAATAGCAATCATACATTTACATTCTCCCATACACAATCATAAAATCACAATAATACAGTCACAATCATACAATCACAATCATCAAATACAATCATACAATCAGAATCATACATTTGCAATCATACAATCACAATCATAGAAGCACAAAAATACAATCACAATATTACAATCACAATCATACAATCACAATCACAGAACCGCAATAATACAGTCACAATCATACAATCACAATCATACAATCACAATCATACAATCACAATCATACAATCACAATCATACAATCACAATCATACAATCACAATCATAAAATCACGATCATACAATCGCAATCATATAAATACAATCTCCTAAAAACATTGATACAATCACAATCATACAATCACAATCATACAATCACAATCATACAATCACAATCATACAATCACAATCATACAATCACACTTATACAGTCAAAATCATACAATCACAATCATAGAATCACAATCGTACAATCACAATCGTACAATCACAACCATGCAATCACAATCATACAATCGCAATCATACAATCACAATCATACAATCAGAATCACACAATCACAACTATCCAATCACAATCATACAATCACGATCATACAGTCGCAATCATACAATAGCAATCATACAATCACAACCATACAATCACAACCATACAATCACAAACATACAATCACAATCATACAACACCAATCATACCAACACAATTCTGCAACCGCAATCATGCAATAACAATCATACTATCACAATCATACAATCACACTCATACCGTCACAATCATACAATCACAATCATACAATCACAATCATACAATCACAATCATACAATCACAATAATACAATAACAATCATACTATCACAATCATACAATCACACTCATACGGTCACAATCATACAATCAGAATCATACAATCACAGTAATACAATCACACACATTCAAAAGCAGTGATTCAATCACAATCATACAATCGCAATCATTCAATCACTATCATACAATCACAGTCATATAATCACGATCATACAATCACAGTCATTCAATCACAATCATACAATCGCAATCATATGAATACAATCTCCCAAAAACATTGATACAATCACAATCATACAATCACAATCATACAATCACAATCATACAAGCACAATCATACAATCACAATCATACAATCACGATCATACAATCGCAATCATACAATTACAACCATACAATCACAACCATACAATCACAATAATACAATAACAAACATACAATCACAATCATACAATAACTATCACACGATCACAACCATGCAATTAAAATCTCAGAATCACAATCACACAACCACGATCATACAATCACAATCCTACAATCACAATCATACAATCACAATCATACAATCACAATCATACAATCACAATCATACAATCACAATCATACAATCACTATCATACAATCACAATCATACATTGGCATTCATACAACAACAATCATACAATCACAGTCATAAAATCGCAATCATACAATCGCACTCATACAATCACAATCATACAATCACAATCATACAATCACAATCATTCAATCACAATCATACAATCGCAATCATACAAATACAATCTCCCAAAAACACTGATACAACCACAATCATACAATCACAATAATACAGACATAACCATACAATCACAATCATACAATCACAGTCATACAACCACAATCATACAATTGCAATCATACAAGCACAATCCTGCAGTCGCAATCATACTATCACAATCATACAATCACAATCATACAATCACAATCATACAATCACAATCAAACAATCCCAGTCATGCGACCACAATCATACAATCACAATCATACAATCACAGTCATACAATCACAATCATACAATCACACTCATACAGTCACAATCATACAATCACAATCATAGAATCACAATCGTGCAATCACAATCGTGCACACAACCATGCAATCACAATCATACAATCGCAATCATACAATCACAATAATACAATCACAATCACACAATCACAACTATACAATCACATTAATACAATCACAAACATACAACCACAATCATACAATAACAGTCATACAAACACAATTCTGCAATCGCAATCATGCAATAACAATCATACTATCACAATCATACAATCACACTCATACCGTCACAATCATACAATCACAATCATAAAATCACAATCATACAATCACAATCATAAAATCACAATCATACAATCACAATCATACAATCACAATCATACAATCACAATCATACAATCAGAATCATACAATCACAATCATACAATCACAATCATACAATCACAATCATACAATCACAATCATATAGTCACAATATTACAATGACAATCATTCAAAAGCAGTCATTCAATCACAATCATACAATCACAATCACACAATCACAACTATACAATCACAATCATTCAATCACAATCATACAATCGCAATCATATAAATATAATCCCCCAAAAACAATCATACAATCACAATAATACAGTCACAATCATACAATCACAACTATACAATCACAATCATACAATCACAATCATACAATCACAATCATACCATCACGATCATACAATGGCAGTCATACAATTACAATCTCAGAATCACAAACTCACAATCACAGTAATACAGTCACACCCATAAAATAGCAATCATTCATTTACAATCTCTCATACACAATCATAAAATCACAATAATACACTCACAATCATATAATCACAATCATTCAAATACAATCATACAATCACAATCATACATTCGCAATCATACAATCACAATCATAGAAGCACAATAATTCAATCACATTAATACAATAACAATCATACAATCACAATCATGGAAGCACAATAATACAATCACAATAATACAATCACAATCATACAATCACAATCATACAATCACAATCATACAGTCACAATATTACAATGACAATCATTCAAAAGCAGTCATTCAATCACAATCATACAATCACAATCATACAATCACAATAATACAATCACAATCATACAACCACAATCATACAATCGCAATCAAACAAAAACAATCGTACAATCATAATCATACCATCACCATCATACAATCACAATCATACAATCACAATAATACAGTCACAGTCATACAATCACCATCATACAATCACAATCCTGCAATCGCAATCATGCAATAACATTCATGCTATGGCAAACATACAATCACACTCATAAATCCAGAATCATACAATCACAATCATACAAGCACAATCCTGCAATCGTAATCATGCAATAACAATCATACTATCGCAATCATACAATCACACTCATACAATCACAATCACACACTCGCAGTCATACAATCACAATCATTCAATCACAATCATACAATCGCAATCATATAAATATAATCTCTCAAAAACAATCATACAATCACAATCATACGATCACAATAATACAGTCACAATCATACAATCACAACCATACAATCACAACCATACAATCACAATGATACAATCACAACCATACAATCACAATGATACAATCACAAACATACAATCACAATCACACAATAACAATTATACAATCGCAACCATATAAATACAATCTCCCTAAAACATTGATACAATCACAATCATACAATCACAATCATACTATCACAATCATACAATCACACTCATACAGTCACAATCGTACAATCACAATCATAGAATCACAATCGTGCAATCACAATCGTGCAATCACAACCATGCAATCACAATCATACAATCGCAATCATACAATCACAATCATACAATCACAATCATACAATCACAATCATACAATCACAACCATACAATCACAACAATACAACCACATTAATACAATCACAAACATACAACCACAATCATACAATAACAATCATACAAACACAATTCTCCAATCGCAATCATGCAAAAACAATCATACTATCACAATCATACAATCACACTCATACCGTCACAATCATACAATCACAATCATAAAATCACAATCACACAATCACAATCATACAATCACAATCATACAATTACAATCATACAATCACAATCATACAATCACAATCATACAATCACAATAATACAATCACAATCATACAATCAGAATCATACAACCACAATCATACAATCACAATCATACAGTCACAATATTACAATGACAATCATTCAAAAGCAGTCATTCAATCACAATCATACAATCACAATCATACAATCACAATAATACAATCACAATCATACAATCACAATCATACAATCGCAATCAAACAAAAACAATCGTACAATCATAATCATACCATCACCATCATACAATCACAATCATACAATCACAATAATACAGTCACAGTCATACAATCACCATCATACAATCACAATCCTGCAATCGCAATCATCCAATAACAATCATGCTATCGCAATCATACAATCACACTCATAAAATCAGAATCATACAATCACAATCATACAATCACAATCATACAAGCACAATCCTGCAATCGTAATCATGCAATAACAATCATAGTATCGCAATCATACAATCACACTCATACAATCGCAATCAAACAAAAACAATCGTACAATCATAATCATACCATCACCATCATACAATCACAATCATACAATCACAATAATACAGTCACAGTCATACAATCACCATCATACAATCACAATCCTGCAATCGCAATCATGCAATAACATTCATGCTATCGCAATCATACAATCACACTCATACAGTCACAATCATACAATCACACACATACAATCACAATCATACAATCACAATCATACAATCACAATCATACAACGGCATTCACACAATCACAAACATACAATCACAATCATACAATAACAATCATACAATCGCAACCATATAAATACAATCTCCCAAAAACATTGATACAATCACAATCATACAATCACAATCATACTATCACAATCATACAATCACACTCATACAGTCACAATCATACAATCGCACTTATACAACCACAATCATACAATCACTATCATACAATCACAGTCATACTACCACAGTCATACAATTACAATCATACAATCGCAATTACAATCACTATCATGCAATCACAATCATACAATCACAATCATACAATTGCAATCATACAAGCACAATCCTGCAGTCGCAATCATACTATCACAATCATACAATCACAATCATGCAATCACAATCATACAATCACACTCATAAAATCAGAATCATACAATCACGTTCATACAATCGCAATCATACAATCACAATCATACAATCACAATCATACAATCACAGTCATACGACCACAATCACACAATTACAATCATACAAAACCAATCATACCATCACGATCATACAATGACAGTCATACAATTACAATCTCAGAATCACAAACTCACAATCACAATAATACAGTCACACCCATAAAATAGCAATCATTCATTTACAATCTCTCATACACAATCATAAAATCACAATAATACAGTCACAATCATATAATCACAATCATTCAAATACAATCATACAATCACAATCATACATTCGCAATCATACAATCACAATCATAGAAGCACAATAATTCAATCACAATAATACAATAACAATCATACAATCACAATCATAGAAGCACAATAATACAATCACAATAATACAATCACAATCATACAATCACAATCATACAATCACGATCATACAATCGCGATCATACAATCACAACCATACAATCGCAACCATACAATCACAATAATACAATCACAAACATACAATCACAATCATACAATAACAGTCATACAATCGCAATCATATAAATACAACCTCCTAAAAACATTGATACAATTACAATCATACAATCGCAATCATACTGTCACAATCATACAATCACACACATACAGTCACAATCATACAATCGCACTCATACAATCACAATCATACAATCACAATCATAGAAGCACAATAATACAATCACAATAATACAATCACAATCATACAATCGCAGTCATACAATCACAATCTTACAATTACACTCATACAATCACAATCATACAATCACAATTATAAAGTCACAGTCATACAATCACCATCATACAATCACAATCCTGCAATCGCAATCATGCAATAACAATCATGCTATCGCAATCATACAATCACACTCATAAAATCAGAATCATACAATCACGATCATACAATCGCAATCATACAATCACAACCATACAATCACAACCATACAATCACAATGATACAATCACAAACATACAATCACAATCACACAATAACAATTATACAATCGCAACCATATAAATACAATCTCCCAAAAACATTGATACAATCACAATCATACAATCACAATCATACTATCACAATCATACAATCACACTCATACAGTCACAATCATACTATCACAATCATACAATCGCAATCATACAATCACAATCATACAATCACAATCATACAATCACAATCATACAATCACAACCATACAATCACAACCATACAATCACATTAATACAATCACAAACATACAACCACAATCGTACAATAACAATCATACAAACACAATTCTCCAATCGCAATCATGCAAAAACAATCATACTATCACACAATCATACAATCACAATCATACAACGGCATTCACACAATCACAAACATACAATCACAATCATACAATAACAATCATACAATCGCAACCATATAAATACAATCTCCCAAAAACATTGATACAATCACAATCATACAATCACAATCATACTATCACAATCATACAATCACACTCATACAGTCACATACATACAATCGCACTTATACAACCACAATCATACAATCACTATCATACAATCACAACCATACAATCACAATCATTTAATCACAATCATACAATCGCAATCATATAAATACAATCTCCCAAAAACACTGATTCAATCACAATCATACAATCACAATAATACAGTCACAATCATACAATCACAATCATCCAATCACAGTCATACAATCACAATCATACATTCACAAAAATACTATCACAATCATACAATCCCAATCATACAGTCGCAATCATACAATCACTGTCATACAATCACAGTCATACTACCACAGTCATACAATTACAATCATACAATCGCAATTACAATCATTATCATGCAATCACAATCATACAATCACAATCATACAATTGCAATCATACAAGCACAATCCTGCAGTCGCAATCATACTATCACAATCATACAATCACAATCATACAATCACAATCAAACAATCCCAGTCATGCGACCACAATCATACAATCACACTCATACAGTCACAATCATAAAATCACAATCATACAATCACAAACATACAATCACAGTCATACAATCACAATCATACAATCACACTCATACAGTCACAATCATACAATCACAATCATAGAATCACAATCGTGCAATCACAGTCGTGCAATCACAACCATGCAATCGCAATCATACAATCGCAATCATACAATCACAATCATACAATCACAATCATACAATCACAACCATACAATCACAACCATACAATCACATTAATACAATCACAAACATACAACCACAATCATACAATAACAATCATACAAACACAATTCTGCAATCGCAATCATGCAAAAATAATCATACTATCACAATCATACAATCACACTCATACCGTCACAATCATACAATCACAATCATAAAATCACAATCATACAATTACAATCATACAATCACAATCATACAATCACAATAATACAATCACAATCATACAATCAGAATCATACAACCACAATCATACAATCACAATCATACAGTCACAATATTACAATGACAATCATACAATCACAATCATACAATCGCAATCAAACAAAAACAATCGTACAATCATAATCATACTATCACAATCATACAATCACAATCATACAATCACAATCATACAATCACAGTCATACAGTCACAATCATACAATCACAATCATAAAATCGCAATCATACAATCGCACTCATACAATCACAACCATGCAATCACAATCGTACAATCGCAATCATACAATCACAATCATACAATCACAATCACACAATCACTACTATACAATCGCAATCATACAATCACGATCATTCAATCACAATCATACCATCGCAATCATATAAATATAATCTCCCAAAAACAATCATACAATCACAGTCATACAGTCACAATCATAAAATCACAATCATACAATCACAAACATACAATCACAGTCATACAATCACAATCATACAATCACACTCATACAGTCACAATCATACGACCACAATCATACAATTACAATCATACAAAACCAATCATACCATCACGATCATACAATGGCAGTCATACAATTACAATCTCAGAATCACAAACTCACAATCACAATAATACAGTCACACCCATAAAATAGCAATCATTCATTTACAATCTCTCATACACAATCATAAAATCACAATAATACAGTCACAATCATATAATCACAATCATTCAAATACAATCATACAATCACAATCATACATTCGCAATCATGCAATCACAATCATAGAAGCACAATAATTCAATCACAATAATACAATAACAATCATACAATCACAATCATAGAAGCACAATAATACAATCACAATAATACAATCACAATCATACAATCACAATCATACAATCACAATCATACAATCACGATCATACAATCGCGATCATACAATCACAACCATACAATCGCAACCATACAATCACAATAATACAATCACAAACATACAATCACAGTCATACAATCACAATCATACAATCACACTCATACAGTCACAATCATACAATCACAATCATAGAATCACAATCGTGCAATCACAGTCGTGCAATCACAACCATGCAATCACAATCATACAATCGCAATCATACAATCACAATCATACAATCACAATCATACAATCACAACCATACAATCACAACCATACAATCACATTAATACAATCACAAACATACAACCACAATCATACAATAACAATCATACAAACACAATTCTGCAATCGCAATCATGCAAAAATAATCATACTATCACAATCATACAATCACACTCATACCGTCACAATCATAAAATCACAATCATAAAATCACAATCATACAATTACAATCATACAATCACAATCATACAATCACAATAATACAATCACAATCATACAATCAGAATCATACAACCACAATCATACAATCACAATCATACAGTCACAATATTACAATGACAATCATACAATCACAATCATACAATCGCAATCAAACAAAAACAATCGTACAATCATAATCATACTATCACAATCATACAATCACACTCATACAATCACAATCATACAATCACGATCATACAATCGCAATCATACAATTACAACCATACAATCACAACCATACAATCACAATAATACAATCACAAACATACAATCACAATCATACAATAACAATCATACAATCGCAATCATATAAATACAATCTCCAAAAAACATTGATACAATCACAATCATACAATCACAATCATACAATCACAATCATACAATCACAATCATACAATCACGATCATACAATCGCAATCATACAATCGCAATCATACAATCACAACCATACAATCACAACCGTACAATCACACTAATACAATCACAAACATACAATCACAATCATACAATAACAGTCATACAATCGCAATCATACAAATACAATCTCCTAAAAACATTGATACAATTACAATCATACAATCACAATCATACTGTCACAATCATACAATCACACTCATACAGTCACAATCATACAATCGCACCCATACAATCACAATCATACAATCACAATCATACAAGCACAATAATACAATCACAATAATACAATCACAATCATACAATCGCAGTCATACAATCACAATCATACAATCACACTCATACAATCACAATCATACAATCACAATTATACAGTCACGGTCATACAATCACCATCATACAATCACAATCCTGCAATCGCAATCATGCAATAACAATCATGCTATCGCAATCATACAATCACACTCATAAAATCAGAATCGTACAATCACGATCATACAAGCACAATCCTGCAATCGTAATCATGCAATAACAATCATACTATCGCAATCATACAATCACACTCATAAAATCAGAATCGTACAATCACGATCATACAAGCACAATCCTGCAATCGTAATCATGCAATAACAATCATGCTATCGCAATCATGCAATCACACGCATAAAATCAGAATCATACAATCACGATCATACAATCGCAATCATACAATCACAATCATACAGTCACAATCATACAATCAGAAACATACTGTCACAGTCCTACAATCACAATCATACAATCACAATCATACAATCACAATAATACAATAATAATCATACTATCACAATCATACAATCACACTCATACTGTCACAATCATACAATCACACTCATACTATCACAATCGTACAATCACAACCGTACGATCACAATCGTACGATCACAATCGTACAATCACAATCGTACAATCACAATCGTACAATTACAATCGTACAATCACAATCGTACAATCACAATCGTACAATCACAATCGTACAATCACAATCGTACAATCACAATCGTACAATCACAATCATACAATCACAATAATACAGTCACAATCATACAATCACAATCATACAATCACAGACATACAATCACAATCATACATTCACAAAAATACAATCACAATCATACAATCCCAATCACACAGTCGCAATCATACAATCACTATCATACAATCACAGTCATCCTACCACAGTCATACAATTACAGTCATACAATCGCAATTACAATCACCATCATGCAATCACAATCATACAATCACAATCATACAATTGAAATCATACAAGCACAATCCTGCAGTCGCAATCATACTATCACAATCATACAATCACAAACATACAATCACAAACATACAATCGCAGTCATACAATCACAATCACACAATCACACTCATACAATCACAATCATAAAATCACAATTATACAGTCACAGTCATACAATCACCACCATACAATCACAATCCTGCAATCGCAATCATGCAATAACAATCATGCTATCGCAATCATACAATAACACTCATAAAATCATAATCATACAATCACGATCATACAATCGCAATCAAACAATCACAACCATACAATCAGAACCATACAATCACAATAATACAATCACAAACATACAATCACAATCATACAATAACAATCATACAATCGCAACCATATAAATACAATCTCCCAAAAACATTGATAGAATCACAATCATACAGTCACAATCATACTATCTCAATCATACAATCACACTCATATGGTCACAATCATACAATCACAATCATAAAATCACAATCATACAATCGCAATCATACAATCACAACCATACAATCACAACCATACAATCACAATCATACAATCACATTCATACAATCACAATCATACGATCACAATAATACAATAACAACCATACTATCACAATCATACAATCACACTCATACGGTCACAATCATACAATCACAATCATACAATCACAGTCATACAATCACAATCATACAATCACAATAATACAATCACAAACATTCAAAAGCAGTCATTCAATCACAATCATACAATCGCAATCATTCAACCATTATCATACAATCACAGTCATATAATCACGATCATACAATCACAATCATTCGATCACAATCACACAATCGCAATCATATGAATACAATCTCCCAAAAACATTGATACAATCACAGTCATACAATCACAATCATACAATCACAATCATACAAGCACAATCATACAATCACAATCATACAACCACGATCATACAATCGCAATCATACAATTACAACCATACAATCACAACCATACAATCACAATAATACAATCACAAACATACAATCACAATCATACAATAACAATCATACAATCGCAATCATATAAATACAATCTCCAAAAAACATTGATACAATCACAATCATACAATCACAATAATAGAGTCACAATCATACAATCACAATCATACAATCACAGTCATACCATCACAATCATACATTCACAAAAATACAATCACAATCATACAATCCCAATCATACAGTCGCAATCATACAATCACAATCATACAATCCCAGTCATGCGACCACAATCATACAATCACAGTCATACAGTCACAATCATAATATCGCAATCATACAATCACAATCATACAATCACAGTCATACAATCACAATCATACAATCACATTCATACAGTCACAATCATACAATCACAATCATAGAATCACAATCGTGCAATCACAATCGTGCAATCACAACCATGCAATCACAATCATACAATCGCAATCATACAATCACAATCATACAATCACAATCACACAATCACAACTATACAATCACAATCATACAATCACAATCATACAATCACAATCATACAATAACAATCATACAATCGCAATCATATAAATACAATCTCCAAAAAACATTGATACAATCACAATCATACAATCACAATAATAGAGTCACAATCATACAATCACAATCATACAATCACAGTCATACCATCACAATCATACATTCACAAAAATACAATCACAATCATACAATCCCAATCATACAGTCGCAATCATACAATCACAATCATACAATCCCAGTCATGCGACCACAATCATACAATCACAGTCATACAGTCACAATCATAATATCGCAATCATACAATCACAATCATACAATCACAGTCATACAATCACAATCATACAATCACATTCATACAGTCACAATCATACAATCACAATCATAGAATCACAATCGTGCAATCACAATCGTGCAATCACAACCATGCAATCACAATCATACAATCGCAATCATACAATCACAATCATACAATCACAATCACACAATCACAACTATACAATCACAATCATACAATCACAATCATACAATCACAATCATACAATCACAATCATACAATCACAATAATACAATCACAATCATACAATTAGAATCATACAATCACAATCATACAATCACAATCATACAGTCACAATATTACAATGACAATCATTCAAAAGCAGTCATTCAATCGCAATCATACAATCACAATCATACAATCACAATTATACAGTCACAGTCATACAATCACCATCATAGAATCACAATCCTGCAATCGCAATCATGCAATAACAATCATGCTATCGCAATCATACAATCACACTCATAAAATCAGAATCGTACAATCACGATCATACAATCGCAATCATACAATCACAACCATACAATCACAACCATACAATCACAATAATACAATCACAAACATACAATCACAATCATACAATAACAATCATACAATCGCAACCATATAAATACAATCTCCCAAAAACATTGATACAATCACAATCATACAATCACAATCATACTATCACAATCATACAATCACACTCATACAATCACAATCATACAATCGCAATCGTACAATCACAATCGTACAATCACAATCGTACAATCACAATCGTACAATCACAATAATACAATCACAATCATACAATCACTGTCATACTATCACAACCTTGCAATTAAAATCATAGAATCACAATCACACAATCACAATCATACAATCACAATCATACAATCACAATCATACAATCAGAAACATACTGTCACAGTCCTACAATCACAATCATACAATCATAATCATACAATGGCATTCATACAACAACAATCATACAATCACAATCATAAAATCGCAATCATATAAATACAATCTCCCAAAAACAGTGATACGATCACAATCATACAATCGCAATAATACAGTCACAATCATACAATCGCAATCGTACAATCACAATCGTACAATCACAATCGTACAATCACAATCATACAATCACAATCATACAATCACAATCATACAATCACAATCATTCAATCACCATCATACAATCGCAATCATATAAATACAATCTCCCAAAAACAGTGATACGATCACAATCATACAATCACAATAATACAGTCACAATCATACAATCACAATCATACAATCACAGTCATACAATCACAATCATACATTCACAAAAATACAATCACAATCATACAATCCCAATCATACATTCGCAATCATACAATCACAATCATAGAAGCACAATAATACAATCACAATAATACAATAACATTCATACAATTACAATCATACAATCGCAATCATACAAAAACAATCATACAATTACAATCATACCATCGCAATCATAAAATTACAATCATACAATTACAATCATAAAATCACAATCATACAAAAACAATCATACCATCACGATCATACAATCGCAATCATACAATTACCATCTCAGAATCATAAACTCACAATCACAATAATACATTCACACCCACAAAATAGCAATAATACATTTACATTCTCCCATACACAATCATAAAATCACAATAATACAATCACGATCATACAATCGCAATCATACAATCACAACCATACAATCACAACCATACAATCACAACCATACAATCACACTAATACAATCACAAACATACAATCACAATCATACAATAACAGTCATACAATCGCAATCATATAAATACAATCTCCTAAAAACATTGATATAATTACAATCATACAATCACAATCATACTGTCACAATCATACAATCACACTCATACAGTCACAATCATACAATCGCACTCATACAATCACAATCATACAATCACAATCATAGAAGCACAATAATACAATCACAATAATACAATCACAATCATACAATCGCAGTCATACAATCACAATCATACAATCACACTCATACAATCACAATCATACAATCACAATTATACAGTCACAGTCATACAATCACCATCATACAATCACAATCCTGCAATCGCAATCATGCAATAACAATCATGCTATCGCAATCATACAATCACACGCATAAAATCAGAATCATACAATCACGATCATACAATCGCAATCATACAATCACAATCATACAATCACAATCTTACAATCAGAAACATACTGTCACAGTCCTACAATCACAATCATACAATCACAATCATACAATCACAATAATACAATAACAATCATACTATCACAATCATACAATCACACTCATACTGTCACAATCATACAATCACACTCATACTATCACAATCGTAGAATCACAATCGTACAATCACAATCGTACGATCACAATCGTACAATCACAATCGTACAATCACAATCGTACAATCACAATCGTACAATCACAATCGTACAATCACAATCGTACAATCACAATCGTACAATCACAATCGTACAATCACAATCGTACAATCACAATCGTACAATCACAATCATATAATCACTGTCATACGATCACAACCTTGCAATTAAAATCATAGAATCACAATCACACAATCACAATCATACAATCACAATCATACAATCACAATCATACAATCAGAAACATACAATCACAATCATACAATCGCAATCATACAATCACAATCATACAATCACAATCATACAATCACAATCATACAATAACAATCATACAATCGCAATCATATAAATACAATCTCCCAAAGGCAATAATACAATCACAATCATACAATCGCAGTCATACAATCACAAGCATACAATCACAATCATACATTCACAACAATACAATCACAATCACACAATCGCAGTCATACAGTCGCAATCATACAATCAGAATCATACAATCACAGTCATACAGCTGAAATCATACAAGCACAATCCTGCAGTCGCAATCATACTATCACAATCATACAATCACAAACATACAATCACAAACATACAATCACAATCATACAATCACAATCATATAAATACAATCTCCCAAAAACAATCATACAATCACAATCATACAATCACAATCATACAATCACAATCATACAATCACAGTCATACGACCACAATCATACAATTACAATCATACAATCACAATCATACAAAAACAATCATACCATCACGATCATACAATGGCAGTCATACAATTACAATCTCAGAATCACAAACTCACAATCACAATAATACAATCACACCCATAAAATAGCAATCATTCATTAACAATCTCTCATACACAATCATAAAATCACAGTAATACAGTCACAATCATATAATCACAATCATTCAAATACAATCATACAATCACAATCATACATTTGCAATCATACAATCACAATCATAGAAGCACAATAATACAATCACAATAATACAATAACAATCATACAATTACAATCATACAATCGCAATCATACAAAAACAATCATACAATTACAATCATACCATCGCAATCATAAAATTACAATCATACAATTACAATCGTAAAATCACAATCATACAATCGCAATCACATAAATACAATCTCCCAAAAACAGTGATACGATCACAATCATACAATCACAATAATACAGTCACAATCATACAATAACAATCATACAATCACAGACATACAATCACAATCATACATTCACAAAAATACAATCACAATCATACTGTCCCAATCATACAGTCGCAATCATACAATAACAATCATACAATCGCAATCATATAAATACAATCTCCCAAAGACAATAATACAATCACAATCATACAATCGCAGTCATACAATCACAAGCATACAATCACAATCATACATTCACAACAATACAATCACAATCACACAATCGCAGTCATACAGTCACAATCATACAATCACAATCATACAATCACAATAATACAGTCGCAGTCATACAATCACCATCATACAATCAGAGTCATATAATCACAATCATACAATCACAATCATACAATCACACTAATACGATCACAATCATACAGTTATAATCATACAATCGCAATCATGCAATCACACTCATACGATCACAATCATACAATTACAATCATACAAAATCAATCATACAATTACAATCATACAATCACAATCATACAAAAACCAATCATACCTTCACGATCATACAATCGCAATCATGCAACTACAATCTCAGAATCACAAACTCACAATCACAATAATACAATCACTCAGATAAAATAGCAATCATACATTTACATTCTCCCATACACAATCATATAATCACAATAATACAGTCACAATCATACAATCACAATCATCAAATACAATCATACAATCACAGTCATACATTTGCAATCATACAATCACAATCATAGAAGCACAATAATACAATCACAATAATACAATCACAATCATACAATCACGATCATACAATCAGGATCATACAATCACGATCATACAATCACGATCATACAATCACGATCATACAATCACGATCATACAATCGCAATCATACAATTACAATCATACAAGCATAATCCTGCAATCACAATCATGCAACCACAATCATTCAATCACAATTATAAAATCGCATTCAAACAAAAACAATCATACAATCATAAACATACAATCACAATCATACAATCACAATCATAGAAGCACAATAATTCAATAACAATAATACAATCACAATCATACAATCACAATCATTCAATCACAGTCATCCGACCACAATCTTACAATTACAATCATGCAACCACAATCATTCAATCACAATTATAAAATCGCATTCAAACAAAAACAATCATACAACCATAAACATACAATCACAATCATACAATCACAATCACAGAAGCACAATAATTCAATCACAATAATACAATCACAATCATACAATCACAATCATTCAATCACAATCATACAATCACAATCATACAATCGCAATCAAACAAAAACAATCGTACAATCATAATCATACCATCACCATCATACAATCACAATCATACAATCACAATAATACAGTCACAGTCATACCATCACCATCATACAATCACAATCCTGCAATCGCAATCATGCAATAACAATCATGCTATCGCAATCATACAGTCACACTCATAAAATCAGAATCATACAATCACAATCATACAAGCACAATCCTGCAATCGTAATCATGCAATAACAATCATAGTATCGCAATCATACAATCACACTCATACAATCACAATCATACAATCACAATCATACAATCACAATCATAAAATCACAATCATTCAATCACAATCATACAATCGCAATCATATAAATACAATATCCCAAAAACAATCATACAATCACAATCATAAAATCACAATAATACAGTCACAATCATACAATCACAGTCACACAATCACAGTCATACAATCGCAATCATACATTCACAAAAATACAATCACAATGATACAGTCCCAATCATACAGTCGCAATCATACAATCACTATCATACAATCAGAGTCATACTACCACAGTCATGCAATTATAACCATACAATCGCAATTACAATCACAATCATGCAATCACAATCATACAATCACCATCATATAATTGCAATCGTA
Organism: Megachile rotundata; assembly: GCF_050947335.1. Classification (NCBI taxonomy): domain Eukaryota; kingdom Metazoa; phylum Arthropoda; class Insecta; order Hymenoptera; family Megachilidae; genus Megachile; species Megachile rotundata. The sequence continues at coordinate 150,092 of NW_027473512.1, read as the reverse complement.
CAAGCACAATCCTGCAGTCGCAATCATACTATCACAATCATACAATCACAATCATACAATCACAATCATACAATCACAATCATGCAATCACAATCATACTATCACAAACATACAATCACAATCATACAATAACAATCATACAATCGCAACCATATAAATACAATCTCCCAAAAACATTGATACAATCACAATCATACAATCACAATCATACAATCACAATCATACAATCACAATCATAGAAGCACAATAATACAATCACAATAATACAATCACAATCATACAATCGCAATCATACAATCACAACCATACAATCACAATAATACAATCACAAACATACAATCACAATCATACAATAACAGCCATACAATCGCAATCATATAAATACAATCTCCTAAAAACATTGATACAATTACAATCATACAATCACAATCATACTGTCACAATCATACAATCACACTCATACAGTCACAATCATACAATCGCACTCATACAATCACAATAATACAATCACAATCATAGAAGCACAATAATACAATCACAATAATACAATCACCATCATACAATCCCAGTCATACAATCACAATCATACAATCACAATCATACAATCACAATCATACAATCACAATCATACAATCACAATCATACAATCACAATCATTCAATCACAATCATACAATCGCAATCATATAAATACAATCTCCCAAAAACAATCATACAATCACAAACATAAAATCACAATAATACAGTCACAATCATACAATCACAATCATACAATCACAGTCATACAATCGCAATCATACATTCACAAAAATACAATCACAATCATACAGTCCCAATCATACAGTCGCAATCATACAATCACTATCATACAATCAGAGTCATACTACCACAGTCATGCAATTACAATCATACAATCGCAATTACAATCACAATCATGCAATCACAATCATACAATCACAATCATATAATTGCAATCGTACAAGCACAATCCTGCAGTCGCAATCATACTATCACAATCATCTAATCACAATCATACAATCACAATCATACAATCACAATCATACTATCACAAACATACAATCACAATCATACAATAACAATCATACAATCGCAACCATATAAATACAATCTCCCAAAAACATTGATACAATCACAATCATACAATCACAATCATACAATCACAATCATACAATCACAATCATACAATCACAATCATACAATCACAATCATAGAAGCACAATAATACAATCACAATAATACAATCACAATCATACAATCGCAATCATATAAATACAATCTCCTAAAAACATTGATACAATTACAATCATACAATCACAATCATACTGTCACAATCATACAATCACACTCAGACAGTCACAATCATACAATCGCACTCATACAATCACAATAATACAATCACAACCATAGAAGCACAATAATACAATCACAATAATACAATCACAATCATACAATCGCAGTCATACAATCACAATCATACAATCACAATCATACAATCACAATCATACAATCACAATCATACAATCACAATCATACAATCACAATCATACAATCACAATCATACAATCACAATCATACAATCACAATCATACAATCACAATAATACAATCACAATCATATAATCAGAATCATACAATCACAATCATACAATCACAATCATACAGTCACAATATTACAATGACAATCATTCAAAAGCAGTCATTCAATCACAATCATACAATCACAATCATACAATCACAATAATACAATCACAATCATACAATCACAATCATACAATCGCAATCAAACAAAAACAATCGTACAATCATAATCATACCATCACCATCATACAATCACAATCATACAATCACAATAATACAGTCACTGTCATACAATCGCCATCATACAATCACAATCCTGCAATCGCAATCATGCAATAACAATCATGCTATCGCAATCATACAATCACACTCATAAAATGACAATCATACAATCACAATCATACAATCACAATCATACAAGCACAATCCTGCAATCGTAATCATGCAATAACAATCATAGTATCGCAATCATACAATCACACTCATACAATCACAATCATACAATCACAATCATACAATCACAATCATAAAATCACAATCATTCAATCACAATCATACAATCGCAATCATATAAATACAATCTCCCAAAAACAATCATACAATCACAATCATAAAATCACAATAATACAGTCACAATCATACAATCACAGTCACACAATCACAGTCATACAATCGCAATCATACAATCACAGTCACACAATCACAGTCATACAATCACAATCATACATTCACAAAAATACAATCACAATCATACAGTCCCAATCATACAGTCGCAATCATACAATCACTATCATACAATCAGAGTCATACTACCACAGTCATGCAATTACAACCATACAATCGCAATTACAATCACAATCATGCAATCACAATCATACAATCACAATCATATAATTGCAATCGTACAAGCACAATCCTGCAGTCGCAATCATACTATCACAATCATACAATCACAATCATACAATCACAATCATACAATCACAATCATGCAATCACAATCATACTATCACAAACATACAATCACAATCATACAATAACAATCATACAATCGCAACCATATAAATACAATCTCCCAAAAACATTGATACAATCACAATCATACAATCACAATCATACAATCACAATCATACAATCACAATCATAGAAGCACAATAATACAATCACAATAATACAATCACAATCATACAATCGCAATCATACAATCACAACCATACAATCACAATAACACAATCACAAACATACAATCAGAATCATACAATAAGAGCCATACAATCGCAATCATATAAATACAATCTCCTAAAAACATTGATACAATTACAATCATACAATCACAATCATACTGTCACAATCATACAATCACACTCATACAGTCACAATCATACAATCGCACTCATACAATCACAATAATACAATCACAATCATAGAAGCACAATAATACAATCACAATAATACAATAACAATCATACAATCGCAGTCATACAATCACAATCATACAATCACAATCATACAATCACAATCATACAATCACAATCATACAATCACAATCATACAATCACAATCATTCAATCACAATCATACAATCGCAATCATATAAATACAATCTCCCAAAAACAATCATACAATCACAATCATAAAATCACAATAATACAGTCACAATCATACAATCACAATCATACAATCACAGTCATACAATCGCAATCATACATTCACAAAAATACAATCACAATCATACAGTCCCAATCATACAGTCGCAATCATACAATCACTATCATACAATCAGAGTCATACTACCACAGTCATGCAATTACAATCATACAATCGCAATTACAATCACAATCATGCAATCACAATCATACAATCACAATCATATAATTGCAATCGTACAAGCACAATCCTGCAGTCGCAATCATACTATCACAATCATCTAATCACAATCATACAATCACAATCATACAATCACAATCATACAATCACAATCATACTATCACAAACATACAATCACAATCATACAATAACAATCATACAATCGCAACCATATAAATACAATCTCCCAAAAACATTGATCCAATCACAATCATACAATCACAATCATACAATCACAATCATACAATCACAGTCATACAATCACAATCATAGAAGCACAATAATACAATCACAATAATACAATCACAATCATACAGTCGCAATCATATAAATACAATCTCCTAAAAACATTGATACAATTACAATCATACAATCACAATCATACTGTCACAATCATACAATCACACTCAGACAGTCACAATCATACAATCGCACTCATACAATCACAATAATACAATCACAACCATAGAAGCACAATAATACAATCACAATAATACAATCACAATCATACAATCGCAGTCATACAATCACAATCATACAATCACAATCATACAATCACAATCATACAATCACAATCATACAATCACAATCATACAATCACAATCATACAATCACAATCATACAATCACAATAATACAATCACAATCATACAATCAGAATCATACAATCACAATCATACAATCACAATCATACAGTCACAATAATACAATCACAATCATACAATCACAATCATACAATCGCAATCAAACAAAAACAATCGTACAATCATAATCATACCATCACCATCATACAATCACAATCATACAATCACAATAACACAGTCACTGTCATACAATCGCCATCATACAATCACAATCCTGCAATCGCAATCATGCAATAACAATCATGCTATCGCAATCATACAATCACACTCATAACATGACAATCATACAATCACAATCATACAATCACAATCATACAAGCACAATCCTGCAATCGTAATCATGCAATAACAATCATAGTATTGCAATCATACAATCACACTCATACAATCACAATCATACAATCACAATCATACAATCACAATCATACAATCACAATCATACAATCACAATCATACAATCACAATAATACAGTCACAATCATACAATCAGAATCATACAATCACAATCATACAATCACAATCATACAGTCACAATAATACAATCACAATCATACAATCACAATCATACAATCGCAATCAAACAAAAACAATCGTACAATCATAATCATACCATCACCATCATACAATCACAATCATACAATCACAATAACACAGTCACTGTCATACAATCGCCATCATACAATCACAATCCTGCAATCGCAATCATGCAATAACAATCATGCTATCGCAATCATACAATCACACTCATAACATGACAATCATACAATCACAATCATACAATCACAATCATACAAGCACAATCCTGCAATCGTAATCATGCAATAACAATCATAGTATTGCAATCATACAATCACACTCATACAATCACAATCATACAATCACAATCATACAATCACAATCATTCAATCACAATCATACAATCACGATCACACGATCGCAATCATACAATCAGAACCATACAATCACAACCATACAATCACAATAATACAATCACAAACATACAATCACAATAATACAATCACAATCATACAATCGCAGTCATACAATCACAAGCATACAATCACGATCATACATTCACAACAATACAATCACAATCACACAATCGCAGTCATACAGCCGCAATCATACAATCACAATAATACAATCACAATCGTACAATCACAATCATACAATCACAATCATACAATCACGATCATACAATCGCAATCATTTAAATACAATCTCCTAAAAACATTGATACAATCACAATCATACAATCACAATCATACAATCACAATCATACAATCACAATCATACCATCTCAATCATACAATCACAATAATACAGTCACAATCATACAATCACAATCATACAATCACAATAATACAGTCACAATCATACAATCACAATCATACAATCACAGTCATACTGCCACAGTCATACAATTACAATCATACAATCACAATTACAGTCACAATCATGCAATCACAATCATACAATCACAATCATACAATCGCTATCAAACAAAAACAATCATACGATCATAATCATACAATCACCATCATACAATCACAATCATACAATCACAATAATACAGTCACAGTCATACAATCACCATCATACAATCACAATCCTGCAATCTCAATCATGCAATAACTATCATGCTATCGCAATCATACAATCACAATCATACAATCATAATCATACAATCACCATCATACAATCACAATCATACAATCACAATCATACAATCGCAATCATACAATCACAATCATACAGTCACAATCATACAATCACAATAATACAGTCACAGTCATACAATCACCATCATGCAATCACAATCCAGCAATCGCAATCATGCAATAACAATCATGCTATCGCAATCATACAATCACACTCATATAATCAGAATCATACAATCACAATCATACAATCACAATCATACAAGCACAATCCTGCAATCGTAATCATGCAATAACAATCATAGTATCGCAATCATACAATCACACTCATACAATCACAATCATACAATCACAATCATACAATCACAATCATAAAATCACAATCATTCAATCACAATCATACAATCGCAATCATATAAATACAATCTCCCAAAAACAATCATACAATCACAATCATAAAATCACAATAATACAGTCACAATCATACAATCACAGTCACACAATCACAGTCATACAATCGCAATCATACATTCACAAAAATACAATCACAATCATACAGTCCCAATCATACAGTCGCAATCATACAATCACTATCATACAATCAGAGTCATACTACCACAGTCATGCAATTACAACCATACAATCGCAATTACAATCACAATCATGCAATCACAATCATACAATCACAATCATATAATTGCAATCGTACAAGCACAATCCTGCAGTCGCAATCATACTATCACAATAATACAATCACAATCATACAATCGCAGTCATACAATCACAATCATACAATCACAATCATACAATCACAATCATACAATCACAATCATACAATCACAATCATACAATCACAATCATACAATCACAATCATACAATCACAATCATACAATCACAATCATACAATCACAATCATACAATCACAATAATACAATCACAATCATATAATCAGAATCATACAATCACAATCATACAATCACAATCATACAGTCACAATATTACAATGACAATCATTCAAAAGCAGTCATTCAATCACAATCATACAATCACAATCATACAATCACAATAATACAATCACAATCATACAATCACAATCATACAATCGCAATCAAACAAAAACAATCGTACAATCATAATCATACCATCACCATCATACAATCACAATCATACAATCACAATAATACAGTCACTGTCATACAATCGCCATCATACAATCACAATCCTGCAATCGCAATCATGCAATAACAATCATGCTATCGCAATCATACAATCACACTCATAAAATGACAATCATACAATCACAATCATACAATCACAATCATACAAGCACAATCCTGCAATCGTAATCATGCAATAACAATCATAGTATCGCAATCATACAATCACACTCATACAATCACAATCATACAATCACAATCATACAATCACAATCATAAAATCACAATCATTCAATCACAATCATACAATCGCAATCATATAAATACAATCTCCCAAAAACAATCATACAATCACAATCATAAAATCACAATAATACAGTCACAATCATACAATCACAGTCACACAATCACAGTCATACAATCGCAATCATACAATCACAGTCACACAATCACAGTCATACAATCGCAATCATACATTCACAAAAATACAATCACAATCATACAGTCCCAATCATACAGTCGCAATCATACAATCACTATCATACAATCAGAGTCATACTACCACAGTCATGCAATTACAACCATACAATCGCAATTACAATCACAATCATGCAATCACAATCATACAATCACAATCATATAATTGCAATCGTACAAGCACAATCCTGCAGTCGCAATCATACTATCACAATCATACAATCACAATCATACAATCACAATCATACAATCACAATCATGCAATCACAATCATACTATCACAAACATACAATCACAATCATACAATAACAATCATACAATCGCAACCATATAAATACAATCTCCCAAAAACATTGATACAATCACAATCATACAATCACAATCATACAATCACAATCATACAATCACAATCATACAATCACAATCATAGAAGCACAATAATACAATCACAATAATACAATCACAATCATACAATCGCAATCATACAATCACAACCATACAATCACAATAACACAATCACAAACATACAATCACAATCATACAATAAGAGCCATACAATCGCAATCATATAAATACAATCTCCTAAAAACATTGATACAATTACAATCATACAATCACAATCATACTGTCACAATCATACAATCACACTCATACAGTCACAATCATACAATCGCACTCATACAATCACAATAATACAATCACAATCATAGAAGCACAATAATACAATCACAATAATACAATCACAATCATACAATCGCAGTCATACAATCACAATCATACAATCACAATCATACAATCACAATCATACAATCACAATCATACAATCACAATCATACAATCACAATCATTCAATCACAATCATACAATCGCAATCATATAAATACAATCTCCCAAAAACAATCATACAATCACAATCATAAAATCACAATAATACAGTCACAATCATACAATCACAATCATACAATCACAGTCATACAATCGCAATCATACATTCACAAAAATACAATCACAATCATACAGTCCCAATCATACAGTCGCAATCATACAATCACTATCATACAATCAGAGTCATACTACCACAGTCATGCAATTACAATCATACAATCGCAATTACAATCACAATCATGCAATCACAATCATACAATCACAATCATATAATTGCAATCGTACAAGCACAATCCTGCAGTCGCAATCATACTATCACAATCATCTAATCACAATCATACAATCACAATCATACAATCACAATCATACAATCACAATCATACTATCACAAACATACAATCACAATCATACAATAACAATCATACAATCGCAACCATATAAATACAATCTCCCAAAAACATTGATACAATCACAATCATACAATCACAATCATACAATCACAATCATACAATCACAGTCATACAATCACAATCATAGAAGCACAATAATACAATCACAATAATACAATCACAATCATACAGTCGCAATCATATAAATACAATCTCCTAAAAACATTGATACAATTACAATCATACAATCACAATCATACTGTCACAATCATACAATCACACTCAGACAGTCACAATCATACAATCGCACTCATACAATCACAATAATACAATCACAACCATAGAAGCACAATAATACAATCACAATAATACAATCACAATCATACAATCGCAGTCATACAATCACAATCATACAATCACAATCATACAATCACAATCATACAATCACAATCATACAATCACAATCATACAATCACAATCATACAATCACAATCATACAATCACAATAATACAATCACAATCATACAATCAGAATCATACAATCACAATCATACAATCACAATCATACAGTCACAATAATACAATCACAATCATACAATCACAATCATACAATCGCAATCAAACAAAAACAATCGTACAATCATAATCATACCATCACCATCATACAATCACAATCATACAATCACAATAACACAGTCACTGTCATACAATCGCCATCATACAATCACAATCCTGCAATCGCAATCATGCAATAACAATCATGCTATCGCAATCATACAATCACACTCATAACATGACAATCATACAATCACAATCATACAATCACAATCATACAAGCACAATCCTGCAATCGTAATCATGCAATAACAATCATAGTATTGCAATCATACAATCACACTCATACAATCACAATCATACAATCACAATCATACAATCACAATCATACAATCACAATCATACAATCACAATCATACAATCACAATAATACAGTCACAATCATACAATCAGAATCATACAATCACAATCATACAATCACAATCATACAGTCACAATAATACAATCACAATCATACAATCACAATCATACAATCGCAATCAAACAAAAACAATCGTACAATCATAATCATACCATCACCATCATACAATCACAATCATACAATCACAATAACACAGTCACTGTCATACAATCGCCATCATACAATCACAATCCTGCAATCGCAATCATGCAATAACAATCATGCTATCGCAATCATACAATCACACTCATAACATGACAATCATACAATCACAATCATACAATCACAATCATACAAGCACAATCCTGCAATCGTAATCATGCAATAACAATCATAGTATTGCAATCATACAATCACACTCATACAATCACAATCATACAATCACAATCATACAATCACAATCATTCAATCACAATCATACAATCACGATCACACGATCGCAATCATACAATCAGAACCATACAATCACAACCATACAATCACAATAATACAATCACAAACATACAATCACAATAATACAATCACAATCATACAATCGCAGTCATACAATCACAAGCATACAATCACGATCATACATTCACAACAATACAATCACAATCACACAATCGCAGTCATACAGCCGCAATCATACAATCACAATAATACAATCACAATCGTACAATCACAATCATACAATCACAATCATACAATCACGATCATACAATCGCAATCATTTAAATACAATCTCCTAAAAACATTGATACAATCACAATCATACAATCACAATCATACAATCACAATCATACAATCACAATCATACCATCTCAATCATACAATCACAATAATACAGTCACAATCATACAATCACAATCATACAATCACAATAATACAGTCACAATCATACAATCACAATCATACAATCACAGTCATACTGCCACAGTCATACAATTACAATCATACAATCACAATTACAGTCACAATCATGCAATCACAATCATACAATCACAATCATACAATCGCTATCAAACAAAAACAATCATACGATCATAATCATACAATCACCATCATACAATCACAATCATACAATCACAATAATACAGTCACAGTCATACAATCACCATCATACAATCACAATCCTGCAATCTCAATCATGCAATAACTATCATGCTATCGCAATCATACAATCACAATCATACAATCATAATCATACAATCACCATCATACAATCACAATCATACAATCACAATCATACAATCGCAATCATACAATCACAATCATACAGTCACAATCATACAATCACAATAATACAGTCACAGTCATACAATCACCATCATGCAATCACAATCCAGCAATCGCAATCATGCAATAACAATCATGCTATCGCAATCATACAATCACACTCATATAATCAGAATCATACAATCACAATCATACAATCACAATCATACAAGCACAATCCTGCAATCGTAATCATGCAATAACAATCATAGTATCGCAATCATACAATCACACTCATACAATCACAATCATACAATCACAATCATACAATCACAATCATAAAATCACAATCATTCAATCACAATCATACAATCGCAATCATATAAATACAATCTCCCAAAAACAATCATACAATCACAATCATAAAATCACAATAATACAGTCACAATCATACAATCACAGTCACACAATCACAGTCATACAATCGCAATCATACATTCACAAAAATACAATCACAATCATACAGTCCCAATCATACAGTCGCAATCATACAATCACTATCATACAATCAGAGTCATACTACCACAGTCATGCAATTACAACCATACAATCGCAATTACAATCACAATCATGCAATCACAATCATACAATCACAATCATATAATTGCAATCGTACAAGCACAATCCTGCAGTCGCAATCATACTATCACAATAATACAATCACAATCATACAATCGCAGTCATACAATCACAATCATACAATCACAATCATACAATCACAATCATACAATCACAATCATACAATCACAATCATACAATCACAATCATACAATCACAATCATACAATCACAATCATACAATCACAATCATACAATCACAATCATACAATCACAATAATACAATCACAATCATATAATCAGAATCATACAATCACAATCATACAATCACAATCATACAGTCACAATATTACAATGACAATCATTCAAAAGCAGTCATTCAATCACAATCATACAATCACAATCATACAATCACAATAATACAATCACAAACATACAATCACAATCATACAATCGCAATCAAACAAAAACAATCGTACAATCATAATCATACCATCACCATCATACAATCACAATCATACAATCACAATAATACAGTCACTGTCATACAATCGCCATCATACAATCACAATCCTGCAATCGCAATCATGCAATAACAATCATGCTATCGCAATCATACAATCACACTCATAAAATGACAATCATACAATCACAATCATACAATCACAATCATACAAGCACAATCCTGCAATCGTAATCATGCAATAACAATCATAGTATCGCAATCATACAATCACACTCATACAATCACAATCATACAATCACAATCATACAATCACAATCATAAAATCACAATCATTCAATCACAATCATACAATCGCAATCATATAAATACAATCTCCCAAAAACAATCATACAATCACAATCATAAAATCACAATAATACAGTCACAATCATACAATCACAGTCACACAATCACAGTCATACAATCGCAATCATACAATCACAGTCACACAATCACAGTCATACAATCGCAATCATACATTCACAAAAATACAATCACAATCATACAGTCCCAATCATACAGTCGCAATCATACAATCACTATCATACAATCAGAGTCATACTACCACAGTCATGCAATTACAACCATACAATCGCAATTACAATCACAATCATGCAATCACAATCATACAATCACAATCATATAATTGCAATCGTACAAGCACAATCCTGCAGTCGCAATCATACTATCACAATCATACAATCACAATCATACAATCACAATCATACAATCACAATCATGCAATCACAATCATACTATCACAAACATACAATCACAATCATACAATAACAATCATACAATCGCAACCATATAAATACAATCTCCCAAAAACATTGATACAATCACAATCATACAATCACAATCATACAATCACAATCATACAATCACAATCATAGAAGCACAATAATACAATCACAATAATACAATCACAATCATACAATCGCAATCATACAATCACAACCATACAATCACAATAACACAATCACAAACATACAATCACAATCATACAATAAGAGCCATACAATCGCAATCATATAAATACAATCTCCTAAAAACATTGATACAATTACAATCATACAATCACAATCATACTGTCACAATCATACAATCACACTCATACAGTCACAATCATACAATCGCACTCATACAATCACAATAATACAATCACAATCATAGAAGCACAATAATACAATCACAATAATACAATCACAATCATACAATCGCAGTCATACAATCACAATCATACAATCACAATCATACAATCACAATCATACAATCACAATCATACAATCACAATCATTCAATCACAATCATACAATCGCAATCATATAAATACAATCTCCCAAAAACAATCATACAATCACAATCATAAAATCACAATAATACAGTCACAATCATACAATCACAATCATACAATCACAGTCATACAATCGCAATCATACATTCACAAAAATACAATCACAATCATACAGTCCCAATCATACAGTCGCAATCATACATTCACAAAAATACAATCACAATCATACAGTCCCAATCATACAGTCGCAATCATACAATCACTATCATACAATCAGAGTCATACTACCACAGTCATGCAATTACAATCATACAATCGCAATTACAATCACAATCATGCAATCACAATCATACAATCACAATCATATAATTGCAATCGTACAAGCACAATCCTGCAGTCGCAATCATACTATCACAATCATCTAATCACAATCATACAATCACAATCATACAATCACAATCATACAATCACAATCATACTATCACAAACATACAATCACAATCATACAATAACAATCATACAATCGCAACCATATAAATACAATCTCCCAAAAACATTGATACAATCACAATCATACAATCACAATCATACAATCACAATCATACAATCACAATCATACAATCACAATCATAGAAGCACAATAATACAATCACAATAATACAATCACAATCATACAGTCGCAATCATATAAATACAATCTCCTAAAAACATTGATACAATTACAATCATACAATCACAATCATACTGTCACAATCATACAATCACACTCAGACAGTCACAATCATACAATCGCACTCATACAATCACAATAATACAATCACAACCATAGAAGCACAATAATACAATCACAATAATACAATCACAATCATACAATCGCAGTCATACAATCACAATCATACAATCACAATCATACAATCACAATCATACAATCACAATCATACAATCACAATCATACAATCACAATCATACAATCACAATCATACAATCACAATCATACAATCACAATAATACAATCACAATCATACAATCAGAATCATACAATCACAATCATACAATCACAATCATACAGTCACAATAATACAATCACAATCATACAATCACAATCATACAATCGCAATCAAACAAAAACAATCGTACAATCATAATCATACCATCACCATCATACAATCACAATCATACAATCACAATAACACAGTCACTGTCATACAATCGCCATCATACAATCACAATCCTGCAATCGCAATCATGCAATAACAATCATGCTATCGCAATCATACAATCACACTCATAACATGACAATCATACAATCACAATCATACAATCACAATCATACAAGCACAATCCTGCAATCGTAATCATGCAATAACAATCATAGTATTGCAATCATACAATCACACTCATACAATCACAATCATACAATCACAATCATACAATCACAATCATACAATCACAATCATACAATCACAATCATACAATCACAATAATACAGTCACAATCATACAATCAGAATCATACAATCACAATCATACAATCACAATAACACAGTCACTGTCATACAATCGCCATCATACAATCACAATCCTGCAATCGCAATCATGCAATAACAATCATGCTATCGCAATCATACAATCACACTCATAACATGACAATCATACAATCACAATCATACAATCACAATCATACAAGCACAATCCTGCAATCGTAATCATGCAATAACAATCATAGTATTGCAATCATACAATCACACTCATACAATCACAATCATACAATCACAATCATACAATCACAATCATTCAATCACAATCATAGAATCACGATCACACGATCGCAATCATACAATCAGAACCATACAATCACAACCATACAATCACAATAATACAATCACAAACATACAATCACAATAATACAATCACAATCATACAATCGCAGTCATACAATCACAAGCATACAATCACGATCATACATTCACAACAATACAATCACAATCACACAATCGCAGTCATACAGCCGCAATCATACAATCACAATAATACAATCACAATCGTACAATCACAATCATACAATCACAATCATACAATCACGATCATACAATCGCAATCATTTAAATACAATCTCCTAAAAACATTGATACAATCACAATCATACAATCACAATCATACAATCACAATCATACAATCACAATCATACCATCTCAATCATACAATCACAATAATACAGTCACAATCATACAATCACAATCATACAATCACAATAATACAGTCACAATCATACAATCACAATCATACAATCACAGTCATACTGCCACAGTCATACAATTACAATCATACAATCACAATTACAGTCACAATCATGCAATCACAATCATACAATCACAATCATACAATCGCTATCAAACAAAAACAATCATACGATCATAATCATACAATCACCATCATACAATCACAATCATACAATCACAATAATACAGTCACAGTCATACAATCACCATCATACAATCACAATCCTGCAATCTCAATCATGCAATAACTATCATGCTATCGCAATCATACAATCACAATCATACAATCATAATCATACAATCACCATCATACAATCACAATCATACAATCACAATCATACAATCGCAATCATACAATCACAATCATACAGTCACAATCATACAATCACAATAATACAGTCACAGTCATACAATCACCATCATGCAATCACAATCCAGCAATCGCAATCATGCAATAACAATCATGCTATCGCAATCATACAATCACACTCATAAAATCAGAATCATACAATCACAATCATACAATCACAATCATACAAGCACAATCCTGCAATCGTAATCATGCAATAACAATCATAGTATCGCAATCATACAATCACACTCATACAATCACAATCATACAATCACAATCATACAATCACAATCATAAAATCACAATCATTCAATCACAATCATACAATCGCAATCATATAAATACAATCTCCCAAAAACAATCATACAATCACAATCATAAAATCACAATAATACAGTCACAATCATACAATCACAGTCACACAATCAAAGTCATACAATCGCAATCATACATTCACAAAAATACAATCACAATCATACAGTCCCAATCATACAGTCGCAATCATACAATCACTATCATACAATCAGAGTCATACTACCACAGTCATGCAATTACAACCATACAATCGCAATTACAATCACAATCATGCAATCACAATCATACAATCACAATCATATAATTGCAATCGTACAAGCACAATCCTGCAGTCGCAATCATACTATCACAATCATACAATCACAATCATACAATCACAATCATACAATCACAATCATGCAATCACAATCATACTATCACAAACATACAATCACAATCATACAATAACAATCATACAATCGCAACCATATAAATACAATCTCCCAAAAACATTGATACAATCACAATCATACAATCACAATCATACAATCACAATCATACAATCACAATCATAGAAGCACAATAATACAATCACAATAATACAATCACAATCATACAATCGCAATCATACAATCACAACCATACAATCACAATAACACAATCACAAACATACAATCACAATCATACAATAAGAGCCATACAATCGCAATCATATAAATACAATCACCTAAAAACATTGATACAATTACAATCATACAATCACAATCATACTGTCACAATCATACAATCACACTCATACAGTCACAATCATACAATCGCACTCATACAATCACTATAATACAATCACAATCATAGAAGCACAATAATACAATCACAATAATACAATCACAATCATACAATCGCAGTCATACAATCACAATCATACAATCACAATCATACAATCACAATCATACAATCACAATCATACAATCACAATCATACAATCACAATCATTCAATCACAATCATACAATCGCAATCATATAAATACAATCTCCCAAAAACAATCATACAATCACAATCATAAAATCACAATAATACAGTCACAATCATACAATCACAATCATACAATCACAGTCATACAATCGCAATCATACATTCACAAAAATACAATCACAATCATACAGTCCCAATCATACAGTCGCAATCATACAATCACTATCATACAATCAGAGTCATACTACCACAGTCATGCAATTACAATCATACAATCGCAATTACAATCACAATCATGCAATCACAATCATACAATCACAATCATATAATTGCAATCGTACAAGCACAATCCTGCAGTCGCAATCATACTATCACAATCATCTAATCACAATCATACAATCACAATCATACAATCACAATCATACTATCACAAACATACAATCACAATCATACAATAACAATCATACAATCGCAACCATATAAATACAATCTCCCAAAAACATTGATACAATCACAATCATACAATCACAATCATACAATCACAATCATACAATCACAATCATACAATCACAATCATACAATCACAATCATAGAAGCACAATAATACAATCACAATAATACAATCACAATCATACAATCGCAATCATATAAATACAATCTCCTAAAAACATTGATACAATTACAATCATACAATCACAATCATACTGTCACAATCATACAATCACACTCAGACAGTCACAATCATACAATCGCACTCATACAATCACAATAATACAATCACAACCATAGAAGCACAATAATACAATCACAATAATACAATCACAATCATACAATCGCAGTCATACAATCACAATCATACAATCACAATCATACAATCACAATCATACAATCACAATCATACAATCACAATCATACAATCACAATCATACAATCACAATCATACAATCACAATCATACAATCACAATAATACAATCACAATCATACAATCAGAATCATACTATCACAATCATACAATCACAATCATACATTTACAATATTACAATGACAATCATTCAAAAGCAGTCATTCAATCACAATCATACAGTCACAATCATACAATCACAATAATACAATCACAATCATACAATCACAATCATACAATCGCAATCAAACAAAAACAATCGTACAATCATAATCATACCATCACCATCATACAATCACAATCATACAATCACAATAATACAGTCACTGTCATACAATCGCCATCATACAATCACAATCCTGCAATCGCAATCATGCAATAACAATCATGCTATCGCAATCATACAATCACACTCATAAAATGAGAATCATACAATCACAATCATACAATCACAATCATACAAGCACAATCCTGCAATCGTAATCATGCAATAACAATCATAGTATTGCAATCATACAATCACACTCATACAATCACAATCATACAATCACAATCATACAATCACAATCATTCAATCACAATCATACAATCACGATCACACATTCGCAATCATACAATCAGAACCATACAATCACAACCATACAATCACAATAATACAATCACAAACATACAATCACAATCATACAATCACAATCATACAATCACAATCATACAATCGCAATCATACAATCACAATCATACAATCACAATCATACAATAACAATCATACAATCGCAATCATATAAATACAATCTCCCAAAGACAATAATACAATCACAATCATACAATCGCAGTCATACAATCACAAGCATACAATCACGATCATACATTCACAACAATACAATCACAATCACACAATCGCAGTCATACAGCCGCAATCATACAATCACAATAATACAATCACAATCGTACAATCACAATCATACAATCACAATCATACAATCACGATCATACAATCGCAATCATTTAAATACAATCTCCTAAAAACATTGATACAATCACAATCATACAATCACAATCATACAATCACAATCATACAATCACAATCATACCATCTCAATCACACAATCACAATAATACAGTCACAATCATACAATCACAATCATACAATCACAATAATACAGTCACAATCATACAATCACAATCATACAATCACAGTCATACTGCCACAGTCATACAATTACAATCATACAATCTCAATTACAGTCACAATCATGCAATCACAATCATACAATCACAATCATACAATCGCTATCAAACAAAAACAATCATACGATCATAATCATACAATCACCATCATACAATCACAATCATACAATCACAATAATACAGTCACAGTCATACAATCACCATCATACAATCACAATCCTGCAATCTCAATCATGCAATAACAATCATGCTATCGCAATCATACAATCACAATCATACAATCATAATCATACAATCACCATCATACAATCACAATCATACAATCACAATCATACAATCGCAATCATACAATCACAATCATACAGTCACAATCATACAATCACAATAATACAGTTACAGTCATACAATCACCATCATGCAATCACAATCCAGCAATCGCAATCATGCAATAACAATCATGCTATCGCAATCATACAATCACACTCATAAAATCAGACTCATGCATTCTCAGTCACACAATCATAATCATACAAGCACAATACTGCAATCGTAATCATGCAATAACAATCATACTATCACAATCATACAATCACACTCATACCATCACAATCATACAGTCACAATCATACAATCACAATCATTCAATCACAATCATACAATCGCAATCATATAAATACAATCTCCCAAAAACAATCATACAATCACAATCATACAATCATAATCATACAATCACTATCATTCAATCACAATCATACAATCACAATAATACAGTCGCAGTCATACAATCACCATCATACAATCAGAGTCATATAATCACAATCACACAATCACAATCATACAATCACACTAATACGATCACAATCATACAGTTATAATCGTACAATCGCAATCATACAAAAACAATCATACAATCACAATCATACAATCGCAATCATAAAATTACAATGATACAATTACAATCCTAAAATCACAATCATACAAAAGCAATCATACTATCACAATCATACAATCACAACCATGCAATCACACTCATACGATCACAATCATACAATTACAATCATACAAAATCAATCATACAATTACAATCATACAATCACAATCATACAAAAACCAATCATACCTTCACGATCATACAATCGCAATCATGCAATTACAATCTCAGAATCACAAACTCACAATCACAATAATACAATCACTCAGATAAAATAGCAATCATACATTTACATTCTCCCATACACAATCATATAATCACAATAATACAGTCACAATCATAGAATCACAATCATCAAATACAATCATACAATCACAGTCATACATTTGCAATCATACAATCACAATCATAGAAGCACAATAATACAATCACAATAATAAAATCACAATCATACAATCACGATCATACAATCAGGATCATACAATCACGATCATACAATCACGATCATACAATCACGATCATACAATCACGATCATACAATCGCGATCATACAATCGCAATCATACAATTACAATCATACAAGCATAATCCTGCAATCACAATCATGCAACCACAATCATTCAATCACAATTATAAAATCGCATTCAAACAAAAACAATCATACAATCATAAACATACAATCACAATCCTACAATCACAATCATAGAAGCACAATAATTCAATAACAATAATACAATCACAATCATACAATCACAATCATTCAATCACAGTCATCCGACCACAATCTCACAATTACAATCATGCAACCACAATCATTCAATCACAATTATAAAATCGCATTCAAACAAAAACAATCATACAATCATAAACATACAATCACAATCATACAATCACAATCACAGAAGCACAATAATTCAATCACAATAATACAATCACAATCATACAATCACAATCATTCAATCACAAACATACAATCACAATCATACATTAACAATCATACAATCGCAATCATATAAATACAATCTCCCAAAGACAATAATACAATCACAATCATACAATCACAATCATACAATCGCAGTCATACAATCACAATCATACAATCACAATCATACAATCACAATCATACAATCACAATCATACAATCACAATCATACAATCACAATCATACAATCACAATCATACAATCACAATCATACAATCACAATAATACAATCACAATCATACAATCAGAATCATACTATCACAATCATACAATCACAATCATACAGTCACAATATTACAATGACAATCATTCAAAAGCAGTCATTCAATCACAATCATACAGTCACAATCATACAATCACAATAATACAATCACAATCATACAATCACAATCACACAATCGCAATCAAACAAAAACAATCGTACAATCATAATCATACCATCACCATCATACAATCACAATCATACAATCACAATAATACAGTCACTGTCATACAATCGCCATCATACAATCACAATCCTGCAATCGCAATCATGCAATAACAATCATGCTATCGCAATCATACAATCACACTCATAAAATGAGAATCATACAATCACAATCATACAATCACAATCATACAAGCACAATCCTGCAATCGTAATCATGCAATAACAATCATAGTATTGCAATCATACAATCACACTCATACAATCACAATCATACAATCACAATCATACAATCACAATCATTCAATCACAATCATACAATCACGATCACACAATCGCAATCATACAATCAGAACCATACAATCACAACCATACAATCACAATAATACAATCACAAACATACAATCACAATCATACAATCACAATCATACAATCACAATCATACAATCGCAATCATACAATCACAATCATACAATCACAATCATACAATAACAATCATACAATCGCAATCATATAAATACAATCTCCCAAAGACAATAATACAATCACAATCATACAATCGCAGTCATACAATCACAAGCATACAATCACGATCATACATTCACAACAATACAATCACAATCACACAATCGCAGTCATACAGCCGCAATCATACAATCACAATAATACAATCACAATCGTACAATCACAATCATACAATCACAATCATACAATCACGATCATACAATCGCAATCATTTAAATACAATCTCCTAAAAACATTGATACAATCACAATCATACAATCACAATCATACAATCACAATCATACAATCACAATCATACCATCTCAATCATACAATCACAATAATACAGTCACAATCATACAATCACAATCATACAATCACAATAATACAGTCACAATCATACAATCACAATCATACAATCACAGTCATACTACCACAGTCATACAATTACAATCATACAATCACAATTACAGTCACAATCATGCAATCACAATCATACAATCACAATCATACAATCGCTATCAAACAAAAACAATCATACGATCATAATCATACAATCACCATCATACAATCACAATCATACAATCACAATAATACAGTCACAGTCATACAATCACCATCATACAATCACAATCCTGCAATCTCAATCATGCAATAACAATCATGCTATCGCAATCATACAATCACAATCATACAATCATAATCATACAATCACCATCATACAATCACAATCATACAATCACAATCATACAATCGCAATCATAAAATTACAATGATACAATTACAATCCTAAAATCACAATCATACAAAAGCAATCATACTATCACAATCATACAATCACAACCATGCAATCACACTCATACGATCACAATCATACAATTACAATCATACAAAATCAATCATACAATTACAATCATACAATCACAATCATACAAAAACCAATCATACCTTCACGATCATACAATCGCAATCATGCAATTACAATCTCAGAATCACAAACTCACAATCACAATAATACAATCACTCAGATAAAATAGCAATCATACATTTACATTCTCCCATACACAATCATATAATCACAATAATACAGTCACAATCATACAATCACAATCATCAAATACAATCATACAATCACAGTCATACATTTGCAATCATACAATCACAATCATAGAAGCACAATAATACAATCACAATAATACAATCACAATCATACAATCACGATCATACAATCAGGATCATACAATCACGATCATACAATCACGATCATACAATCACGATCATACAATCACGATCATACAATCGCGATCATACAATCGCAATCATACAATTACAATCATACAAGCATAATCCTGCAATCACAATCATGCAACCACAATCATTCAATCACAATTATAAAATCGCATTCAAACAAAAACAATCATACAATCATAAACATACAATCACAATCATACAATCACAATCATAGAAGCACAATAATTCAATAACAATAATACAATCACAATCATACAATCACAATCATTCAATCACAGTCATCCGACCACAATCTTACAATTACAATCATGCAACCACAATCATTCAATCACAATTATAAAATCGCATTCAAACAAAAACAATCATACAATCATAAACATACAATCACAATCATACAATCACAATCACAGAAGCACAATAATTCAATCACAATAATACAATCACAATCATACAATCACAATCATTCAATCACAAACATACAATCACAATCATACATTAACAATCATACAATCGCAATCATATAAATACAATCTCCCAAAGACAATAATACAATCACAATCATACAATCACAATCATATAATCACAATCATACAATCACAATCATACAATCACAATCATACAATCCCAAACATATAATCACAATCATACAATCACAATCATACAATCCCAATCATACAATCATAATCGTACAATCACCATCATACAATCACAATAATACAGTCACAGTCATACAATCACCATCATACAATCACAATCCTGCAATCGCAATCATGCAATAACAATCATGCTGTCGCAATCATACAATCACACTCATAAAATCAGAATCATACAATCACAATCGTACAATCACAATCATACATTTGCAATCATACAATCCCAATCATAGAAGCGCAATAATACAATCACAATAATACAATCGCAATCATACAGTCGCAATCATTCAATCACTATCATACAATCACAGTCATATAATCACAATCATACAATCACAATCATACAATTACAATCATACAAGCACAATCCTGCAATCGCAATCATGCAATAACAAACATACTATCACAATCATACAATCACAATCATACACTCACAATCATATAATCACTGTCATACGACCACAATCATACAATCACAATCATACAGTCACAATCATGATCAATAGGAAGATAATTACTATACTTATTACTCTTATTATGATCAATCTAATTTATATTAATAGCCATATTATGCTTGTGCGATCGACTGAACGATAATCATTTGACTTACTACTCTTATTATTATCAATCTAACCCACATTATTAACCACATTATGCTTCTATGATCGATAGAACGATAATTACTATACTTATTACTCTTATTATTATGAATCCAACTCATATTATTAACCATATTATGCTTCTATGATCGATAGACCGTCAATGACTATACATATTAATCTCATTATTATCAATCTAACTTATTTTATTGGCCATATTATGCTTATATGATCGGTAGAACGACAATTACTATACTTATTACTATTATTATTATCAATCCAACTCATATTATTAACCATTTTATGCAGATATGATCGATAGAACGACAATTACAGTACGTAATACTTTTATTATTATCAATCCAACTAATATTATTAACCATACTATGTTTCTATGATCGATAGAACGACAATGACTATACTTATTACTCTTATTATTATCACTCTAACTTATATTATTGGGCATATTATGCTTATATGATCGGTAGAACGACAATTACTATACTTATCACTATTACTATTATCAATCTAACTCATATTATTAGTCATATAATACTTATATGATAGATGGACCTAAAATTACTACACTTATTACTCTTATTATTATCAATCTAACTCATATTATCAGCCATATTATGCTTCCATGGTCGGTAGAACGACAATTACTATACTAATTACTGTTATTAGTATCAATCCAACTAATATTATTAACCATATTATGCAGATATGATCGATAGAACGACAATTACAGTACGTAATACTTTTATTATTATCAATCCAACTCATATTATTAACCATACTATGTTTCTATGATCGATAGAACGACAATGACTATACTTATTACTCTTATTATTATCACTCTAACTTATATTATTGGGCATATTATGCTTATATGATCGGTAGAACGACAATTACTATACTTATCACTATTACTATTATCAATCTAACTCATATTATTAGCCATATTATACTTATATGATAGATGGACCTAAAATTACTATACTTATTACTCTTATTATTATCAATCTAACTTATATTATCAGCCATATTATGCTTCCATGGTCGGTAGAACGACAACTACTATACTTATTACTCTTATTATTATCAATCTAACTTATATTATTGGGCATATTATGCTTATATAATCGGTAGAACGACAATTACTATACTAATTACTCTTCTTATTATCAATCTAACTCATATTATTAGCCATATTATGCAGATATGATCGATAGATCGACAATGACCATACTTATTACTCTTATTATTATCAATCTAACTCATATTGTTGGCCATATTATGCTTATATGATCGGTAGAACGACAACTACTATACCAATTACTCTTATTATTATCAATCCAACTCATATTATTAACCATATTATGCAGATATGATCGATAGAACGACAATTACTATACTTATTGCTCTTATTATTATCAATCTAACTCATATTATTAGCCATATTATGCTTCTATGGTCGATAGAACGACAATGACTATACTTATTACTCTTATTATTTCCAATCTAACTTATATTGTTGGCCATATTATGCTTATATGATCGGTAGAACGACAATTACTATACTTATCACTATTATTATTATCAATCTAACTCATATTATTAGTCATATAATACTTATATGATAGATGGACCTAAAATTACTACACTTATTACTCTTATTATTATCAATCTAACTTATATTATCAGCCATATTATGCTTCCATGGTCGGTAGAACGACAATTACTATACTAATTACTGTTATTAGTATCAATCCAACTAATATTATTAACCATATTATGCAGATATGATCGATAGAACGACAATTACTGTACTTATTACTCTTCTTATTATCAATCGAACTCATATTATTAGCCATATTATGCACCTATGATCGATAGAACGAAATCACTATACCTATTACTCTTATTACTATCGATCTAACTCATATTATTAGCCATATTATGCATCTATGATCGATAGAACGACAATTACTATACTTATTACTCTCATTATTATCAATCTAACTTATTTTATTGGCCATATTATGCTTATATGATCGGTAGAACGACAATTACTATACTTATTACTATTATTATTAACAATCCAACTCATATTATTAACCATATTATGCAGATATGATCGATAGAACGACAATTACAGTACGTAATACTTTTATTATTATCAATGCAACTCATATTATTAACCATACTATGCTTCTATGATCGATAGAACGACAATGACTATACTTATTACTATTATTATCAATCCAACTTATTTTATTGGCCATATTATGCTTATATGATAGGTAGAACGACAATTACTATACTTATTACTCTTATTATTATCAATCCAACTCATATTATTAACCATATTATGCAGATATGATCGATAGAACGACAATTACTATACATATTACTCTTCTTATTATCAATCTAACTCATATTATTAGCCATATTATGCTTCTATGATCGATAGATCGACAATGACTATACTTATTACTATTATTATCAATCCAACTTATTTTATTGGCCATATTATGCTTATATGATAGGTAGAACGACAATTACTATACTTGTTACTACTATTATTATCAACCTAAGTTATATTATTAGCCACATTATGCTTCTATGATCGATAGTTCGACAATGACTATACTTATTACTCTTATTATTATCAATCTTACTCATATTATTAGCCATATTATGCTTGTATGATCGATAGAACGACAATCACTATACCTATTACTCTTATTACTATCGATCTAACTCATATTAATAGCCATATTATGCATCTATGATCGATAGAACGACAATTACTATACTTATTACTCTTATTATTATCAATCTAACTTATTTTATTGGCCATATTATGCTTATATGATCGGTAGAACGACAATTACTATACTTATTACTATTATTATTATCAATCCAACTCATATTATTAACCATATTATGCAGATATGATCGATAGAACGACAATTACAGTACGTAATACTTTTATTATTATCAATCCAACTCATATTATTAACCATACTATGCTTCTATGATCGATAGAACGACAATGACTATACTTATTACTCTTATTATTATCACTCTAACTTATATTATTGGGCATATTATGCTTATATGATCGGTAGAACGACAATTACTATCCTTATCACTATTATTATTATCAATCTAACTCATATTATTAGCCATATTATGCTTATATGATAGATGGACCTAAAATTACTATACTTATTACTCTTATTATTATCAATCTAACTTATATTATCAGCCATATTATGCTTCCATGGTCGGTAGAACGACAACTACTATACTTATTACTCTTATTATTATCAATCTAACTTATATTATTGGGCATATTATGCTTATATAATCGGTAGAACGACAACTACTATACTAATTACTCTTAATATGATCATTCTAACTTATTTTATTGACCATATTATGCTTATATGATCGGTAGAACGACAATTACTATACTTATTACTATTATTATTATCAATCCAACTCATATTATTAACCATATTATGCAGATATGATCGATAGAACGACAATCACTATACATATTACTCTTCTTATTATCAATCTTACTCATATTATTAGCCATATTATGCTTATATGATCGGTAGAACGACAATCACTATACCTATTACTCTTATTACTATCGATCTAACTCATGTTATTAGCCATATTATGCATCTATGATCGATAGAACGACAATTACTATACTTATTACTCTTATTATTATCAATCTAACTTATTTTATTGGCCATATTATGCTTATATGATCGGTAGAACGACAATTACTATACTTATTACTATTATTATTATCAATCCAACTCATATTATTAACCATATTATGCAGATATGATCGATAGAACGACAATTACAGTACGTAATACTTTTATTATTATCAATCCAACTCATATTATTAACCATACTATGCTTCTATGATCGATAGAACGACAATGACTATACTTATTACTCTTATTATTATCACTCTAACTTATATTATTGGGCATATTATACTTATATGATCGGTAGAACGACAATTACTATACTTATCACTATTACTATTATCAATCTAACTCATATTATTAGCCATATTATACTTATATGATAGATGGACCTAAAATTACTATACTTATTACTCTTATTATTATCAATCTAACTTATATTATCAGCCATATTATGCTTCCATGGTCGGTAGAACGACAACTACTATACTTATTACTCTTATTATTATCAATCTAACTTATATTATTGGGCATATTATGCTTATATAATCGGTAGAACGACAATTACTATACTAATTACTCTTCTTATTATCAATCTAACTCATATTATTAGCCATATTATACTTATATGATAGATGGACCTAAAATTACTATACTTATTACTCTTATTATTATCAATCTAACTTATATTATCAGCCATATTATGCTTCCATGGTCGGTAGAACGACAACTACTATACTTATTACTCTTATTATTATCAATCTAACTTATATTATTGGGCATATTATGCTTATATAATCGGTAGAACGACAATTACTATACTAATTACTCTTATTATTATCAATCCAACTCATATTATTAACCATATTACTCAGATATGATCGATAGAACGACAATTACTATACTTATTGCTCTTATTATTATCAATCTAACTCATATTATTAGCCATATTATGCTTCTATGGTCGATAGAATGACAATGACTATACTTACTACTCTTATTATTTCCAATCTAACTTATATTGTTGGCCATATTATGCTTATCTGATCGGTAGAACGACAATTACTATACTTATCACTATTATTATTATCAATCTAACTCATATTTATAGTCATATAATACTTATATGATAGATGGACCTAAAATTACTACACTTATTACTCTTATTATTATCAATCTAACTTATATTATCAGCCATATTATGCTTCCATTGTCGGTAGAACGACAATTACTCTACTAATTACTGTTAATAGTATCAATCCAACTAATATTATTAACCATATTATGCAGATATGATCGATAGAACGACAATTACTATACTTATTACTCTTCTTATTATCAATCGAACTCATATTATTAGCCATATTATGCTTCTATGATCGATAGATCGACAATGACTATACTTATTACTCTTACTATTATCAATCTAACTTATATTATTGGGCATATTATGCTTATATAATCGGTAGAACGACAACTACTATACTAATTACTCTTATTATGATCATTCTAACTTATTTTATTGACCATATTATGCTTATATGATCGGTAGAACGACAATTACTATACTTATTACTATTATTATTATCAATCCAACTCATATTATTAACCATATTATGCAGATATGATCGATAGAACGACAATCACTATACCTATTACTCTTATTACTATCGATCTAACTCATATTATTAGCCATATTATGCACCTATGATCGATAGAACGACAATCACTATACCTATTACTCTTATTACTATCGATCTAACTCATATTATTAGCCATATTATGCATCTATGATCGATAGAACGACAATTACTATACTTATTACTCTCATTATTATCAATCTAACTTATTTTATTGGCCATATTATACTTATATGATCGGTAGAACGACAATTACTATACTAATTACTCTTATTATGATCAATCCAATTCATATTATTAACCATATTATGCAGATATGATCGATAGAACGACAATTACTATACATATTACTCTTCTTATTATCAATCTAGCTCATATTATTAGCCATATTATGCCTCTATGATCGATAGATCGACAACGACTATACTTATTACTCTTATTATTATCAATCTAACTTATATTATTGGGCATATTATGCTTATATGATCGGTAGATCGAAAATTACTATACTAATTACTCTTATTATTATCAATCCAACTCATATTATTAACCATATTATGCAGATATGATCGATAGAACGACAATCACTATACCTATTACTCTTATTACTATCGATCTAACTCATATTATTAGCCATATTATGCTGCAATGATCGATAGAACGATAATGACTATACTTATTACTCTTATTATTATCAATCTAACTTATATTATTGGGCATATTATGCTTATATGATCGGTAGAACGACAATTACTATACTTATCACTATTATTATTATCAATCTAACTCATATTATTAGTCATATAATACTTATATGATAGATGGACCTAAAATTACTACACTTATTACTCTTATTATTATCAATCTAACTTATATTATCAGCCATATTATGCTTCCATGGTCGGTAGAACGACAATTACTATACTAATTACTCTTATTATTATCAATCCAACTCATATTATTAACCATATTATGCAGATATGATCGATAGAACCATAATTACTATACTTATTACTCTTCTTATTATCAATCTTACTCATATTATTAGCCATATTATGCTTATATGATCGATAGAACGACAATCACTATACCTATTACTCTTATTACTATCGATCTAACTCATATTAATAGCCATATTATGCATCTATGATCGATAGAACGACAATTACTATACGTATTACTCTTATTATTATCAATCTAACTTATTTTATTGGCCATATTATGCTTATATGATCGGTAGAACGACAATTACTATACTTATTATTATTATTATTATCAATCCAACTCATATTATTAACCATATTATGCAGATATGATCGATAGAACGACAATTACAGTACGTAATACTTTTATTATTATCAATCCAACTCATATTATTAACCATACTATGCTTCTATGATCGATAGAACGACAATGACTATACTTATTACTATTATTATCAATCCAACTTATTTTATTGGCCATATTATGCTTATATGATAGGTAGAACGACAATTACTATACTTATTACTACTATTATTATCAACCTAAGTTATATTATTAGCTATATTATGCTTCCATGGTCGATAGAACGACAATTACTATACTTATTTCTCTTATTATTATCAATCCAACTCATATTATTAACCATATTATGCAGATATGATCGATAGAACGACAATTACTATACATATTACTCTTCTTATTATCAATCTAACTCATATTATTAGCCATATTATGCTTCTATGATCGATAGATCGACAATGACTATACTTATTACTATTATTATCAATCCAACTTATTTTATTGGCCATATTATGCTTATATGATAGGTAGAACGACAATTACTATACTTGTTACTACTATTATTATCAACCTAAGTTATATTATTAGCTATATTATGCTTCCATGGTCGATAGAACGACAATGACTATACTTATTACTCTTATTATTACCAATCTAACTTATATTATTAGCCATATTATGCTTCTATGATCGATAGTTCGACAATGACTATACTTATTACTCTTATTATTATCAATCTAACTTATATTATTGGGCATATTATGCTTATATAATCGGTAGAACGACAATTACTATACTAATTACTCTTGTTATTATCAATCCAACTCATATTATTAGCCATATTATCCTTCTATGATCGATAGAACGACAATGACTATACTTATTACTCTTATTGTTATCAATCCAACTTATATTGTTGGCCATATTATGCTTATATGATCGGTAGAACGACAATCACTATACCTATTACTCTTATTACTATCGATCTAACTCATATTAATAGCCATATTATGCATCTATGATCGATAGAACGACAATTACTATACTTATTACTCTTATTATTATCAATCTAACTTATTTTATTGGCCATATTATGCTTATATGATCGGTAGAACGACAATTACTATACTTATTACTATTATTATTATCAATCCAACTCATATTATTAACCATATTATGCAGATATGATCGATAGAACGACAATTACAGTACGTAATACTTTTATTATTATCAATCCAACTCATATTATTAACCATACTATGCTTCTATGATCGATAGAACGACAATGACTATACTTATTACTATTATTATCAATCCAACTTATTTTATTGGCCATATTATGCTTATATGATAGGTAGAACGACAATTACTATACTTATTACTACTATTATTATCAACCTAAGTTATATTATTAGCTATATTATGCTTCCATGGTCGATAGAACGACAATTACTATACTTATTACTCTTATTATTATCAATCCAACTCATATTATTAACCATATTATGCAAATATGATCGATAGAACGACAATTACTATACATATTACTCTTCTTATTATCAATCTAACTCATATTATTAGCCATATTATGCTTCTCTGATCGATAGATCGACAATGACTATACTTATTACTATTATTATCAATCCAACTTATTTTATTGGCCATATTATGCTTAAATGATAGGTAGAACGACAATTACTATACTTATTACTACTATTATTATCAACCTAAGTTATATTATTAGCTATATTATGCTTCCATGGTCGATAGAACGACAATTACTATACTTATCACTATTATTATTATCAATCTAACTCATATTATTAGTCATATAATACTTATATGATAGATGGACCTAAAATTACTACACTTATTACTCTTATTATTATCAATCTAACTTATATTATCAGCCATATTATGCGTCCATGGTCGGTAGAACGACAATTACTATACTAATTACTCTTATTATTATCAATCCAACTCATATTATTAACCATATTATGCAGATATGATCGATAGAACCACAATTACTATACTTATTACTCTTCTTATTATCAATCTTACTGATATTATTAGCCATATTATGCTTATATGATCGATAGAACGACAATCACTATACCTATTACTCTTATTACTATCGATCTAACTCATATTAATAGCCATATTATGCATCTATGATCGATAGAACGACAATTACTATACTTATTACTCTTATTATTATCAATCTAACTTATTTTATTGGCCATATTATGCTTACATGATCGGTAGAACGACAATTACTATACTTATTACTATTATTATTATCAATCCAACTCATATTATTAACCATATTATGCAGATATGATCGATAGAACGACAATTACTGTACGTAATACTTTTATTATTATCAATCCAACTCATATTATTAACCATATTATGCAGATATGATCGATAGAACGACAATTACAGTACGTAATACTTTTATTATTATCAATCCAACTCATATTATTAACCATACTATGCTTCTATGATCGATAGAACGACAATGACTATACTTATTACTATTATTATCAATCCAACTTATTTTATTGGCCATATTATGCTTATATGATAGGTAGAACGACAATTACTATACTTATTACTACTATTATTATCAACCTAAGTTATATTATTAGCTATATTATGCTTCCATGGTCGATAGAACCATAATTACTATACTTATTACTCTTCTTATTATCAATCTTACTCACATTATTAGCCATATTATGCTTATATGATCGATAGAACGACAATCACTATACCTATTACTCTTATTACTATCGATCTAACTCATATTAATAGCCATATTATGCATCTATGATCGATAGAACGACAATTACTATACGTATTACTCTTATTATTATCAATCTAACTTATTTTATTGGCCATATTATGCTTATATGACCGGTAGAACGACAATTACTATACTTATTATTATTATTATTATCAATCCAACTCATATTATTAACCATATTATGCAGATATGATCGATAGAACGACAATTACAGTACGTAATACTTTTATTATTATCAATCCAACTCATATTATTAACCATACTATGCTTCTATGGTCGATAGAACGACAATGACTATACTTATTACTATTATTATCAATCCAACTTATTTTATTGGCCATATTATGCTTATATGATAGGTAGAACGACAATTACTATACTTATTACTACTATTATTATCAACCTAAGTTATATTATTAGCTATATTATGCTTCCATGGTCGATAGAACGACAATTACTATACTTATTACTCTTATTATTATCAATCCAACTCATATTATTAACCATATTATGCAAATATGATCGATAGAACGACAATTACTATACATATTACTCTTCTTATTATCAATCTAACTCATATTATTAGCCATATTATGCTTCTATGATCGATAGATCGACAATGACTATACTTATTACTATTATTATCAATCCAACTTATTTTATTGCCATATTATGCTTAAATGATAGGTAGAACGACAATTACTATACTTATTACTACTATTATTATCAACCTAAGTTATATTATTAGCTATATTATGCTTCCATGGTCGATAGAACGACAATTACTATACTTATCACTATTATTATTATCAATCTAACTCATATTATTAGTCATATAATACTTATATGATAGATGGACCTAAAATTACTACACTTATTACTCTTATTATTATCAATCTAACTTATATTATCAGCCATATTATGCTTCCATGGTCGGTAGAACGACAATTACTATACTAATTACTGTTATTAGCATCAATCCAACTAATATTATTAACCATATTATGCAGATATGATCGATAGAACGACAATTACTATACTTATTACTCTTCTTATTATCAATCGAACTCATATTATTAGCCATATTATGCTTCTATGATCGATAGATCGACAATGACTATACTTATTACTCTTACTATTATCAATCTAACTTATATTATTGGGCTTATTATGCTTATATAATCGGTAGAACGACAACTACTGTACTAATTACTCTTATTATGATCATTCTAACTTATTTTATTGACCATATTATGCTTATATGATCGGTAGAACGACAATTACTATACTTATTACTGTTATTATTATCAATCCAACTCATATTATTAACCATATTATGCAGATATGATCGATAGAACGACAATCACTATACCTATTACTCTTATTACTATCTATCTAACTCATATTATTAGCCATATTATGCATCTATGATCGATAGAACGACAATCACTATACCTATTACTCTTATTACTATCGATCTAACTCATATTATTAGCCATATTATGCATCTATGATCGATAGAACGACAATTACTATACTTATTACTCTTATTGTTATCAATCTAACTTATTTTATTGGCCATATTATGCTTATATGATCGGTAGAACGACAATTACTATACTAATTACTCTTATTATTATCAATCCAACTCATATTATTAACCATATTATGCAGATATGATCGATAGAACGACAATTACTATACATATTACTCTTCTTATTATCAATCTTACTCATATTATTAGCCATATTATGCTTATATGACCGGTAGAACGACAATCACTATACCTGTTACTCTTATTACTATCGATCTAACTCATGTTATTAGCCATATTATGCATCTATGATCGATAGAACGACAATTACTATACTTATTACTCTTATTATTATCAATGTAACTTATTTTATTGGCCATATTATGCTTATATGATCGGTAGAACGACAATTACTATACTTATTACTCTTATTATTATCAATCTAACTTATATTATCAGCCATATTATGCTTCCATGGTCGGTAGAACGACAACTACTATACTTATTACTCTTATTATTATCAATCTAACTTATATTATTGGGCATATTATGCTTATATAATCGGTAGAACGGCAATTACTATACTAATTACTCTTCTTATTATCAATCTAACTCATATTATTAGCCATATTATGCAAGTATGATCGATAGAACGACAATTACTATACATATTACTCTTCTTATTATCAATCTAACTCATATTATTAGCCATATTATGCTTCTATGATCGATAGATCGACAATGACTATACTTATTACTATTATTATCAATCCAACTTATTTTATTGGCCATATTATGCTTATATGATAGGTAGAACGACAATTACTATACTTGTTACTACTATTATTATCAACCTAAGTTATATTATTAGCTATATTATGCTTCCATGGTCGATAGAACGACAATGACTTTACTTATTACTCTTATTATTACCAATCTAACTTATATTATTAGCCATATTATGCTTCTATGATCGATAGTTCGACAATGACTATACTTATTACTCTTATTATTATCAATCTAACTTATATTATTGGGCATATTATGCTTATATAATCGGTAGAACGACAATTACTATACTAATTACTCTTGTTATTATCAATCCAACTCATATTATTAGCCATATTATCCTTCTATGATCAATAGAACGACAATGACTATACTTATTACTCTTATTGTTATCAATCCAACTTATATTGTTGGCCATATTATGCTTATATGATCGGTAGAACGACAATCACTATACCTATTACTCTTATTACTATCGATCTAACTCATATTATTAGCCATATTATGCTTCTATGATCGATAGAACGATAATGACTATACTTATTACTCTTATTATTATCAATCTAACTTATATTATTGGGCATATTATGCTTATATGATCGATAGAACGACAATTACTATACTTATCACTATTATTATTATCAATCTAACTCATATTATTAGTCATATAATACTTATATGATAGATGGACCTAAAATTACTACACTTATTACTCTTATTATTATCAATCTAACTTATATTATCAGCCATATTATGCTTCCATGGTCGGTAGAACGACAATTACTATACTAATTACTCTTATTATTATCAATCCAACTCATATTATTAACCATATTATGCAGATATGATCGATAGAACCACAATTACTATACTTATTACTCTTCTTATTATCAATCTTACTCATATTATTAGCCATATTATGCTTATATGATCGATAGAACGACAATCACTATACCTATTACTCTTATTACTATCGATCTAACTCATATTAATAGCCATATTATGCATCTATGATCGATAGAACGACAATTACTATACTTATTACTCTTATTATTATCAATCTAACTTATTTTATTGGCCATATTATGCTTACATTATCGGTAGAACGACAATTACTATACTTATTACTATTATTATTATCAATCCAACTCATATTATTAACCATATTATGCAGATATGATCGATAGAACGACAATTACAGTACGTATTACTTTTATTATTATCAATCCAACTCATATTATTAACCATACTATGCTTCTATGATCGATAGAACGACAATGACTATACTTATTACTATTATTATCAATCCAACTTATTTTATTGGCCATATTATGCTTATATGATAGGTAGAACGACAATTACTATACTTATTACTACTATTATTATCAACCTAAGTTATATTATTAGCTATATTATGCTTCCATGGTCGATAGAACGACAATTACTATACTTATTACTCTTATTATTATCAATCCAACTCATATTATTAACCATATTATGCAAATATGATCGATAGAACGACAATTACTATACATATTACTCTTCTTATTATCAATCTAACTCATATTATTAGCCATATTATGCTTCTATGATCGATAGATCGACAATGACTATACTTATTACTATTATTATCAATCCAACTTATTTTATTGGCCATATTATGCTTAAATGATAGGTAGAACGACAATTACTATACTTATTACTACTATTATTATCAACCTAAGTTATATTATTAGCTATATTATGCTTCCATGGTCGATAGAACGACAATTACTATACTTATCACTATTATTATTATCAATCTAACTCATATTATTAGTCATATAATACTTATATGATAGATGGACCTAAAATTACTACACTTATTACTCTTATTATTATCAATCTAACTTATATTATCAGCCATATTATGCTTCCATGGTCGGTAGAACGACAATTACTATACTAATTACTCTTATTATTATCAATCCAACTCATATTATTAACCATATTATGCAGATATGATCGATAGAACCACAATTACTATACTTATTACTCTTCTTATTATCAATCTTACTCATATTATTAGCCATATTATGCTTATATGATCGATAGAACGACAATCACTATACCTATTACTCTTATTACTATCGATCTAACTCATATTAATAGCCATATTATGCATCTATGATCGATAGAACGACAATTACTATACTTATTACTCTTATTATTATCAATCTAACTTATTTTATTGGCCATATTATGCTTACATTATCGGTAGAACGACAATTACTATACTTATTACTATTATTATTATCAATCCAACTCATATTATTAACCATATTATGCAGATATGATCGATAGAACGACAATTACAGTACGTATTACTTTTATTATTATCAATCCAACTCATATTATTAACCATACTATGCTTCTATGATCGATAGAACGACAATGACTATACTTATTACTATTATTATCAATCCAACTTATTTTATTGGCCATATTATGCTTATATGATAGGTAGAACGACAATTACTATACTTATTACTACTATTATTATCAACCTAAGTTATATTATTAGCTATATTATGCTTCCATGGTCGATAGAACGACAATTACTATACTTATTACTCTTATTATTATCAATCCAACTCATATTATTAACCATATTATGCAAATATGATCGATAGAACGACAATTACTATACATATTACTCTTCTTATTATCAATCTAACTCATATTATTAGCCATATTATGCTTCTATGATCGATAGATCGACAATGACTATACTTATTACTATTATTATCAATCCAACTTATTTTATTGGCCATATTATGCTTAAATGATAGGTAGAACGACAATTACTATACTTATTACTACTATTATTATCAACCTAAGTTATATTATTAGCTATATTATGCTTCCATGGTCGATAGAACGACAATTACTATACTTATCACTATTATTATTATCAATCTAACTCATATTATTAGTCATATAATACTTATATGATAGATGGACCTAAAATTACTACACTTATTACTCTTATTATTATCAATCTAACTTATATTATCAGCCATATTATGCTTCCATGGTCGGTAGAACGACAATTACTATACTAATTACTGTTATTAGTATCAATCCAACTAATATTATTAACCATATTATGCAGATATGATCGATAGAACGACAATTACTATACTTATTACTCTTCTTATTATCAATCGAACTCATATTATTAGCCACATTATGCTTCTATGATCGATAGATCGACAATGACTATACTTATTACTCTTACTATTATCAATCTAACTTATATTATTGGGCATATTATGCTTATATAATCGGTAGAACGACAACTACTATACTAATTACTCTTATTATGATCATTCTAACTTATTTTATTGACCATATTATGCTTATATGATCGGTAGAACGACAATAACTATACTTATTACTATTATTATTATCAATCCAACTCATATTATTAACCATATTATGCAGATATGATCGATAGAACGACAATCACTATACCTATTACTCTTATTACTATCTATCTAACTCATATTATTAGCCATATTATGCATCTATGATCGATAGAACGACAATCACTATACCTATTACTCTTATTACTATCGATCTAACTCATATTATTAGCCATATTATGCATCTATGATCGATAGAACGACAATTACTATACTTATTACTCTTATTATTATCAATCTAACTTATTTTATTGGCCATATTATGCTTATATGATCGGTAGAACGACAATTACTATACTAATTACTCTTATTATTATCAATCCAACTCATATTATTAACCATATTATGCAGATATGATCGATAGAACGACAATTACTATACATATTACTCTTCTTATTATCAATCTTACTCATATTATTAGCCATATTATGCTTATATGATCGGTAGAACGACAATCACTATACCTATTACTCTTATTACTATCGATCTAACTCATGTTATCAGCCATATTATGCATCTATGATCGATAGAACGACAATTACTATACTTACTACTCTTATTATTATCAATCTAACTTATTTTATTGGCCATATTATGCTTATATGATCGGTAGAACGACAATTACTATACTTATTACTCTTATTATTATCAATCTAACTTATATTATCAGCCATCTTATGCTTCCATGGTCGGTAGAACGACAACTACTATACTTATTACTCTTATTATTATCAATCTAACTTATATTATTGGGCATATTATGCTTATATAATCGGTAGAACGACAATTACTATACTAATTACTCTTCTTATTATCAATCTAACTCATATTATTAGCCATATTATGCTTCTATGATCGATAGATCGACAATGACCATACTTATTACTCTTATTATTATCAATCTAACTCATATTGTTGGCCATATTATGCTTATATGATCGGTAGAACGACAATCACTATACCTATTACTCTTATTACTATCGATCTAACTCATATTATTAGCCATATTATGCTTCTATGATCGATAGAACGATAATGACTATACTTATTACTCTTATTATTATCAATCTAACTTATATTATTGGGCATATTATGCTTATATGATCGGTAGAACGACAATTACTATACTTATCACTATTATTATTATCAATCTAACTCATATTATTAGTCATATAATACTTATATGATAGATGGACCTAAAATTACTACACTTATTACTCCTATTATTATCAATCTAACTTATATTATCAGCCATATTATGCGTCCATGGTCGGTAGAACGACAATTACTATACTAATTACTCTTATTATTATCAATCCAACTCATATTATTAACCATATTATGCAGATATGATCGATAGAACCACAATTACTATACTTATTACTCTTCTTATTATCAATCTTACTGATATTATTAGCCATATTATGCTTATATGATCGATAGAACGACAATCACTATACCTATTACTCTTATTACTATCGATCCAACTCATATTATTAACCATACTATGCTTCTATGATCGATAGAACGACAATGACTATACTTATTACTATTATTATCAATCCAACTTATTTTATTGGCCATATTATGCTTATATGATAGGTAGAACGACAATTACTATACTTGCTACTACTATTATTATCAACCTAAGTTATATTATTAGCTATATTATGCTTCCATGGTCGATAGAACGACAATGACTTTACTTATTACTCTTATTATTACCAATCTAACTTATATTATTAGCCATATTATGCTTCTATGATCGATAGTTCGACAATGACTATACTTATTACTCTTATTATTATCAATCTAACTTATATTATTGGGCATATTATGCTTATATAATCGGTAGAACGACAATTACTATACTAATTACTCTTGTTATTATCAATCCAACTCATATTATTAGCGATATTATCCTTCTATGATCGATAGAACGACAATGACTATACTTATTACTCTTATTGTTATCAATCCAACTTATATTGTTGGCCATATTATGCTTATATGATCGGTAGAACGACAATCACTATACCTATTACTCTTATTACTATCGATCTAACTCATATTATTAGCCATATTATGCTTCTATGATCGATAGAACGATAATGACTATACTTATTACTCTTATTATTATCAATCTAACTTATATTATTGGGCATATTATGCTTATATGATCGATAGAACGACAATTACTATACTTATCACTATTATTATTATCAATCTAACTCATATTATTAGTCATATAATACTTATATGATAGATGGACCTAAAATTACTACACTTATTACTCTTATTATTATCAATCTAACTTATATTATCAGCCATATTATGCTTCCATGGTCGGTAGAACGACAATTACTATACTAATTACTCTTATTATTATCAATCCAACTCATATTATTAACCATATTATGCAGATATGATCGATAGAACCACAATTACTATACTTATTACTCTTCTTATTATCAATCTTACTCATATTATTAGCCATATTATGCTTATATGATCGATAGAACGACAATCACTATACCTATTACTCTTATTACTATCGATCTAACTCATATTAATAGCCATATTATGCATCTATGATCGATAGAACGACAATTACTATACTTATTACTCTTATTATTATCAATCTAACTTATTTTATTGGCCATATTATGCTTACATTATCGGTAGAACGACAATTACTATACTTATTACTATTATTATTATCAATCCAACTCATATTATTAACCATATTATGCAGATATGATCGATAGAACGACAATTACAGTACGTATTACTTTTATTATTATCAATCCAACTCATATTATTAACCATACTATGCTTCTATGATCGATAGAACGACAATGACTATACTTATTACTATTATTATCAATCCAACTTATTTTATTGGCCATATTATGCTTATATGATAGGTAGAACGACAATTACTATACTTATTACTACTATTATTATCAACCTAAGTTATATTATTAGCTATATTATGCTTCCATGGTCGATAGAACG
The DNA here is from genome assembly GCF_050947335.1 of Megachile rotundata. Lineage (NCBI taxonomy): Eukaryota > Metazoa > Arthropoda > Insecta > Hymenoptera > Megachilidae > Megachile > Megachile rotundata. Next base: position 107,166 of record NW_027473512.1, on the reverse strand, counting down.
ACAATTACTATACTTATTACTCTTATTATTATCAATCCAACTCATATTATTAACCATATTATGCAAATATGATCGATAGAACGACAATTACTATACATATTACTCTTCTTATTATCAATCTAACTCATATTATTAGCCATATTATGCTTCTATGATCGATAGATCGACAATGACTATACTTATTACTATTATTATCAATCCAACTTATTTTATTGGCCATATTATGCTTAAATGATAGGTAGAACGACAATTACTATACTTATTACTACTATTATTATCAACCTAAGTTATATTATTAGCTATATTATGCTTCCATGGTCGATAGAACGACAATTACTATACTTATCACTATTATTATTATCAATCTAACTCATATTATTAGTCATATAATACTTATATGATAGATGGACCTAAAATTACTACACTTATTACTCTTATTATTATCAATCTAACTTATATTATCAGCCATATTATGCTTCCATGGTCGGTAGAACGACAATTACTATACTAATTACTGTTATTAGTATCAATCCAACTAATATTATTAACCATATTATGCAGATATGATCGATAGAACGACAATTACTATACTTATTACTCTTCTTATTATCAATCGAACTCATATTATTAGCCACATTATGCTTCTATGATCGATAGATCGACAATGACTATACTTATTACTCTTACTATTATCAATCTAACTTATATTATTGGGCATATTATGCTTATATAATCGGTAGAACGACAACTACTATACTAATTACTCTTATTATGATCATTCTAACTTATTTTATTGACCATATTATGCTTATATGATCGGTAGAACGACAATAACTATACTTATTACTATTATTATTATCAATCCAACTCATATTATTAACCATATTATGCAGATATGATCGATAGAACGACAATCACTATACCTATTACTCTTATTACTATCTATCTAACTCATATTATTAGCCATATTATGCATCTATGATCGATAGAACGACAATCACTATACCTATTACTCTTATTACTATCGATCTAACTCATATTATTAGCCATATTATGCATCTATGATCGATAGAACGACAATTACTATACTTATTACTCTTATTATTATCAATCTAACTTATTTTATTGGCCATATTATGCTTATATGATCGGTAGAACGACAATTACTATACTAATTACTCTTATTATTATCAATCCAACTCATATTATTAACCATATTATGCAGATATGATCGATAGAACGACAATTACTATACATATTACTCTTCTTATTATCAATCTTACTCATATTATTAGCCATATTATGCTTATATGATCGGTAGAACGACAATCACTATACCTATTACTCTTATTACTATCGATCTAACTCATGTTATTAGCCATATTATGCATCTATGATCGATAGAACGACAATTACTATACTTACTACTCTTATTATTATCAATCTAACTTATTTTATTGGCCATATTATGCTTATATGATCGGTAGAACGACAATTACTATACTTATTACTCTTATTATTATCAATCTAACTTATATTATCAGCCATCTTATGCTTCCATGGTCGGTAGAACGACAACTACTATACTTATTACTCTTATTATTATCAATCTAACTTATATTATTGGGCATATTATGCTTATATAATCGGTAGAACGACAATTACTATACTAATTACTCTTCTTATTATCAATCTAACTCATATTATTAGCCATATTATGCTTCTATGATCGATAGATCGACAATGACCATACTTATTACTCTTATTATTATCAATCTAACTCATATTGTTGGCCATATTATGCTTATATGATCGGTAGAACGACAATCACTATACCTATTACTCTTATTACTATCGATCTAACTCATATTATTAGCCATATTATGCTTCTATGATCGATAGAACGATAATGACTATACTTATTACTCTTATTATTATCAATCTAACTTATATTATTGGGCATATTATGCTTATATGATCGGTAGAACGACAATTACTATACCTATCACTATTATTATTATCAATCTAACTCATATTATTAGTCATATAATACTTATATGATAGATGGACCTAAAATTACTACACTTATTACTCCTATTATTATCAATCTAACTTATATTATCAGCCATATTATGCGTCCATGGTCGGTAGAACGACAATTACTATACTAATTACTCTTATTATTATCAATCCAACTCATATTATTAACCATATTATGCAGATATGATCGATAGAACCACAATTACTATACTTATTACTCTTCTTATTATCAATCTTACTGATATTATTAGCCATATTATGCTTATATGATCGATAGAACGACAATCACTATACCTATTACTCTTATTACTATCGATCTAACTCATATTAATAGCCATATTATGCATCTATGATCGATAGAACGGCAATTACTATACTTATTACTCTTATTATTATCAATCTAACTTATTTTATTGGCCATATTATGCTTACATGATCGGTAGAACGACAATTACTATACTTATTACTACTATTATTATCAACCTAAGTTATATTATTAGCTATATTATGCTTCCATGGTCGATAGAACGACAATTACTATACTTATTACTCTTATTATTATCAATCCAACTCATATTATTAACCATATTATGCAAGTATGATCGATAGAACGACAATTACTATACATATTACTCTTCTTCTTATCAATCTAACTCATATTATTAGCCATATTATGCTTCTATGATCGATAGATCGACAATGACTATACTTATTACTATTATTATCAATCCAACTTATTTTATTGGCCATATTATGCTTATATGATAGGTAGAACGACAATTACTATACTTGTTACTACTATTATTATCAACCTAAGTTATATTATTAGCTATATTATGCTTCCATGGTCGATAGAACGACAATGACTTTACTTATTACTCTTATTATTACCAATCTAACTTATATTATTAGCCATATTATGCTTCTATGATCGATAGTTCGACAATGACTATACTTATTACTCTTATTATTATCAATCTAACTTATATTATTGGGCATATTATGCTTATATAATCGGTAGAACGACAATTACTATACTAATTACTCTTGTTATTATCAATCCAACTCATATTATTAGCGATATTATCCTTCTATGATCGATAGAACGACAATGACTATACTTATTACTCTTATTGTTATCAATCCAACTTATATTGTTGGCCATATTATGCTTATATGATCGGTAGAACGACAATCACTATACCTATTACTCTTATTACTATCGATCTAACTCATATTATTAGCCATATTATGCTTCTATGATCGATAGAACGATAATGACTATACTTATTACTCTTATTATTATCAATCTAACTTATATTATTGGGCATATTATGCTTATATGATCGATAGAACGACAATTACTATACTTATCACTATTATTATTATCAATCTAACTCATATTATTAGTCATATAATACTTATATGCTAGATGGACCTAAAATTACTACACTTATTACTCTTATTATTATCAATCTAACTTATATTATCAGCCATATTATGCTTCCATGGTCGGTAGAACGACAATTACTATACTAATTACTCTTATTATTATCAATCCAACTCATATTATTAACCATATTATGCAGATATGATCGATAGAACCACAATTACTATACTTATTACTCTTCTTATTATCAATCTTACTCATATTATTAGCCATATTATGCTTATATGATCGATAGAACGACAATCACTATACCTATTACTCTTATTACTATCGATCTAACTCATATTAATAGCCATATTATGCATCTATGATCGATAGAACGACAATTACTATACTTATTACTCTTATTATTATCAATCTAACTTATTTTATTGGCCATATTATGCTTACATTATCGGTAGAACGACAATTACTATACTTATTACTATTATTATTATCAATCCAACTCATATTATTAACCATATTATGCAGATATGATCGATAGAACGACAATTACAGTACGTATTACTTTTATTATTATCAATCCAACTCATATTATTAACCATATTATGCAGATATGATCGATAGAACGACAATTACAGTACGTAATACTTTTATTATTATCAATCCAACTCATATTATTAACCATACTATGCTTCTATGATCGATAGAACGACAATGACTATACTTATTACTATTATTATCAATCCAACTTATTTTATTGGCCATATTATGCTTATATGATAGGTAGAACGACAATTACTATACTTATTACTACTATTATTATCAACCTAAGTTATATTATTAGCTATATTATGCTTCCATGGTCGATAGAACGACAATTACTATACTTATCACTATTATTATTATCAATCTAACTCATATTATTAGTCATATAATACTTATATGATAGATGGACCTAAAATTACTACACTTATTACTCTTATTATTATCAATCTAACTTATATTATCAGCCATATTATGCTTCCATGGTCGGTAGAACGACAATTACTATACTAATTACTGTTATTAGTATCAATCCAACTAATATTATTAACCATATTATGCAGATATGATCGATAGAACGACAATTACTATACTTATTACTCTTCTTATTATCAATCGAACTCATATTATTAGCCACATTATGCTTCTATGATCGATAGATCGACAATGACTATACTTATTACTCTTACTATTATCAATCTAACTTATATTATTGGGCATATTATGCTTATATAATCGGTAGAACGACAACTACTATACTAATTACTCTTATTATGATCATTCTAACTTATTTTATTGACCATATTATGCTTATATGATCGGTAGAACGACAATAACTATACTTATTACTATTATTATTATCAATCCAACTCATATTATTAACCATATTATGCAGATATGATCGATAGAACGACAATCACTATACCTATTACTCTTATTACTATCTATCTAACTCATATTATTAGCCATATTATGCATCTATGATCGATAGAACGACAATCACTATACCTATTACTCTTATTACTATCGATCTAACTCATATTATTAGCCATATTATGCATCTATGATCGATAGAACGACAATTACTATACTTATTACTCTTATTATTATCAATCTAACTTATTTTATTGGCCATATTATGCTTATATGATCGGTAGAACGACAATTACTATACTAATTACTCTTATTATTATCAATCCAACTCATATTATTAACCATATTATGCAGATATGATCGATAGAACGACATTTACTATACATATTACTCTTCTTATTATCAATCTTACTCATATTATTAGCCATATTATGCTTATATGATCGGTAGAACGACAATCACTATACCTATTACTCTTATTACTATCGATCTAACTCATGTTATTAGCCATATTATGCATCTATGATCGATAGAACGACAATTACTATACTTACTACTCTTATTATTATCAATCTAACTTATTTTATTGGCCATATTATGCTTATATGATCGGTAGAACGACAATTACTATACTTATTACTCTTATTATTATCAATCTAACTTATATTATCAGCCATCTTATGCTTCCATGGTCGGTAGAACGACAACTACTATACTTATTACTCTTATTATTATCAATCTAACTTATATTATTGGGCATATTATGCTTATATAATCGGTAGAACGACAATTACTATACTAATTACTCTTCTTATTATCAATCTAACTCATATTATTAGCCATATTATGCTTCTATGATCGATAGATCGACAATGACCATACTTATTACTCTTATTATTATCAATCTAACTCCTATTGTTGGCCATATTATGCTTATATGATCGGTAGAACGACAATCACTATACCTATTACTCTTATTACTATCGATCTAACTCATATTATTAGCCATATTATGCTTCTATGATCGATAGAACGATAATGACTATACTTATTACTCTTATTATTATCAATCTAACTTATATTATTGGGCATATTATGCTTATATGATCGGTAGAACGACAATTACTATACTTATCACTATTATTATTATCAATCTAACTCATATTATTAGTCATATAATACTTATATGATAGATGGACCTAAAATTACTACACTTATTACTCTTATTATTATCAATCTAACTTATATTATCAGCCATATTATGCGTCCATGGTCGGTAGAACGACAATTACTATACTAATTACTCTTATTATTATCAATCCAACTCATATTATTAACCATATTATGCAGATATGATCGATAGAACCACAATTACTATACTTATTACTCTTCTTATTATCAATCTTACTGATATTATTAGCCATATTATGCTTATATGATCGATAGAACGACAATCACTATACCTATTACTCTTATTACTATCGATCTAACTCATATTAATAGCCATATTATGCATCTATGATCGATAGAACGGCAATTACTATACTTATTACTCTTATTATTATCAATCTAACTTATTTTATTGGCCATATTATGCTTACATGATCGGTAGAACGACAATTACTATACTTATTACTACTATTATTATCAACCTAAGTTATATTATTAGCTATATTATGCTTCCATGGTCGATAGAACGACAATTACTATACTTATTACTCTTATTATTATCAATCCAACTCATATTATTAACCATATTATGCAAGTATGATCGATAGAACGACAATTACTATACATATTACTCTTCTTATTATCAATCTAACTCATATTATTAGCCATATTATGCTTCTATGATCGATAGATCGACAATGACTATACTTATTACTATTATTATCAATCCAACTTATTTTATTGGCCATATTATGCTTATATGATAGGTAGAACGACAATTACTTTACTTGTTACTACTATTATTATCAACCTAAGTTATATTATTAGCTATATTATGCTTCCATGGTCGATAGAACGACAATGACTTTACTTATTACTCTTATTATTACCAATCTAACTTATATTATTAGCCATATTATGCTTCTATGATCGATAGTTCGACAATGACTATACTTATTACTCTTATTATTATCAATCTAACTTATATTATTGGGCATATTATGCTTATATAATCGGTAGAACGACAATTACTATACTAATTACTCTTGTTATTATCAATCCAACTCATATTATTAGCCATATTATCCTTCTATGATCGATAGAACGACAATGACTATACTTATTACTCTTATTGTTATCAATCCAACTTATATTGTTGGCCATATTATGCTTATATGATCGGTAGAACGACAATCACTATACCTATTACTCTTATTACTATCGATCTAACTCATATTATTAGCCATATTATGCTTCTATGATCGATAGAACGATAATGACTATACTTATTACTCTTATTATTATCAATCTAACTTATATTATTGGGCATATTATGCTTATATGATCGATAGAACGACAATTACTATACTTATCACTATTATTATTATCAATCTAACTCATATTATTAGTCATATAATACTTATATGATAGATGGACCTAAAATTACTACACTTATTACTCTTATTATTATCAATCTAACTTATATTATCAGCCATATTATGCTTCCATGGTCGGTAGAACGACAATTACTATACTAATTACTCTTATTATTATCAATCCAATTCATATTATTAACCATATTATGCAGATATGATCGATAGAACCACAATTACTATACTTATTACTCTTCTTATTATCAATCTTACTCATATTATTAGCCATATTATGCTTATATGATCGATAGAACGACAATCACTATACCTATTACTCTTATTACTATCGATCTAACTCATATTAATAGCCATATTATGCATCTATGATCGATAGAACGACAATTACTATACTTATTACTCTTATTATTATCAATCTAACTTATTTTATTGGCCATATTATGCTTACATTATCGGTAGAACGACAATTACTATACTTATTACTATTATTATTATCAATCCAACTCATATTATTAACCATATTATGCAGATATGATCGATAGAACGACAATTACAGTACGTATTACTTTTATTATTATCAATCCAACTCATATTATTAACCATATTATGCAGATATGATCGATAGAACGACAATTACAGTACGTAGTACTTTTATTATTATCAATCCAACTCATATTATTAACCATACTATGCTTCTATGATCGATAGAACGACAATGACTATACTTATTACTATTATTATCAATCCAACTTATTTTATTGGCCATATTATGCTTATATGATAGGTAGAACGACAATTACTATACTTATTACTACTATTATTATCAACCTAAGTTATATTATTAGCTATATTATGCTTCCATGGTCGATAGAACGACAATTACTATACTTATTACTCTTATTATTATCAATCCAACTCATATTATTAACCATATTATGCAAATATGATCGATAGAACGACAATTACTATACATATTACTCTTCTTATTATCAATCTAACTCATATTATTAGCCATATTATGCTTCTATGATCGATAGATCGACAATGACTATACTTATTACTATTATTATCAATCCAACTTATTTTATTGGCCATATTATGCTTAAATGATAGGTAGAACGACAATTACTATACTTATTACTACTATTATTATCAACCTAAGTTATATTATTAGCTATATTATGCTTCCATGGTCGATAGAACGACAATTACTATACTTATCACTATTATTATTATCAATCTAACTCATATTATTAGTCATATAATACTTATATGATAGATGGACCTAAAATTACTACACTTATTACTCTTATTATTATCAATCTAACTTATATTATCAGCCATATTGTGCTTCCATGGTCGGTAGAACGACAATTACTATACTAATTACTGTTATTAGTATCAATCCAACTAATATTATTAACCATATTATGCAGATATGATCGATAGAACGACAATTACTATACTTATTACTCTTCTTATTATCAATCGAACTCATATTATTAGCCACATTATGCTTCTATGATCGATAGATCGACAATGACTATACTTATTACTCTTACTATTATCAATCTAACTTATATTATTGGGCATATTATGCTTATATAATCGGTAGAACGACAACTACTATACTAATTACTCTTATTATGATCATTCTAACTTATTTTATTGACCATATTATGCTTATATGATCGGTAGAACGACAATAACTATACTTATTACTATTATTATTATCAATCCAACTCATATTATTAACCATATTATGCAGATATGATCGATAGAACGACAATCACTATACCTATTACTCTTATTACTATCTATCTAACTCATATTATTAGCCATATTATGCATCTATGATCGATAGAACGACAATCACTATACCTATTACTCTTATTACTACCGATCTAACTCATATTATTAGCCATATTATGCATCTATGATCGATAGAACGACAATTACTATACTTATTACTCTTATTATTATCAATCTAACTTATTTTATTGGCCATATTATGCTTATATGATCGGTAGAACGACAATTACTATACTAATTACTCTTATTATTATCAATCCAACTCATATTATTAACCATATTATGCAGATATAATCGATAGAACGACAATTACTATACATATTACTCTTCTTATTATCAATCTTACTCATATTATTAGCCATATTATGCTTATATGATCGGTAGAACGACAATCACTATACCTATTACTCTTATTACTATCGATCTAACTCATGTTATTAGCCATATTATGCATCTATGATCGATAGAACGACAATTACTATACTTACTACACTTATTATTATCAATCTAACTTATTTTATTGGCCATATTATGCTTATATGATCGGTAGAACGACAATTACTATACTTATTACTCTTATTATTATCAATCTAACTTATATTATCAGCCATCTTATGCTTCCATGGTCGGTAGAACGACAACTACTATACTTATTACTCTTATTATTATCAATCTAACTTATATTATTGGGCATATTATGCTTATATAATCGGTAGAACGACAATTACTATACTAATTACTCTTCTTATTATCAATCTAACTCATATTATTAGCCATATTATGCTTCTATGATCGATAGATCGACAATGACCATACTTATTACTCTTATTATTATCAATCTAACTCATATTGTTGGCCATATTATGCTTATATGATCGGTAGAACGACAACTACTATACCAATTACTCTTATTATTATCAATCCAACTCATATTATTAACCATATTATGCAGATATGATCGATAGAACGACAATTACTATACTTATTGCTCTTATTATTATCGATCTAACTCATATTATTAGCCATATTATGCTTCTATGGTCGATAGAACGACAATGACTATACTTATTACTCTTATTATTTCCAATCTAACTTATATTGTTGGCCATATTATGCTTATATGATCGGTAGAACGACAATTACTATACTTATCACTATTATTATTATCAATCTAACGCATATTATTAGTCATATAATACTTATATGATAGATGGACCTAAAATTACTACACTTATTACTCTTATTATTATCAATCTAACTTATATTATCAGCCATATTATGCTTCCATGGTCGGTAGAACGACAATTACTATACTAATTACTCTTATTATTATCAATCCAACTCATATTATTAACCATATTATGCAGATATGATCGATAGAACCACAATTACTATACTTATTACTCTTCTTATTATCAATCTTACTCATATTATTAGCCATATTATGCTTATATGATCGATAGAACGACAATCACTATACCTATTACTCTTATTACTATCGATCTAACTCATATTGTTGGCCATATTATGCTTATATGATCGGTAGAACGACAACTACTATACCAATTACTCTTATTATTATCAATCCAACTCATATTAATAGCCATATTATGCATCTATGATCGACAGAACGACAATTACTATACTTATTACTCTTATTATTATCAATCTAACTTATTTTATAGGCCATATTATGCTTATATGATCGGTAGAACGACAATTACTATACTTATTACTATTATTATTATCAATCCAACTCATATTATTAACCATATTATGCAGATATGATCGATAGAACGACAATTACAGTACGTAATACTTTTATTATTATCAATCCAACTCATATTATTAACCATACTATGCTTCTATGATCGATAGAACGACAATGACTATACTTATTACTATTATTATCAATCCAACTTATTTTATTGGCCATATTATGCTTATATGATAGGTGGAACGACAATTGCTATACTTATTACTACTATTATTATCAACCTAAGTTATATTATTAGCTATATTATGCTTCCATGGTCGATAGAACGACAATTACTATACTTATTACTCTTATTATTATCAATCCAACTCATATTATTAACCATATTATGCAGATATGATCGATAGAACGACAATTACTATACATATTACTCTTCTTATTATCAATCTAACTCATATTATTAGCCATATTATGCTTCTATGATCGATAGATCGACAATGACTATACTTATTACTATTATTATCAATCCAACTTATTTTATTGGCCATATTATGCTTATATGATAGGTAGAACGACAATTACTATACTTGTTACTACTATTATTATCAACCTAAGTTATATTATTAGCTATATTATGCTTCCATGGTCGATAGAACGACAATGACTATACTTATTACTCTTATTATTACCAATCTAACTTATATTATTAGCCATATTATGCTTCTATGATCGATAGTTCGACAATGACTATACTTATTACTCTTATTATTATCAATCTAACTTATATTATTGGGCATATTATGCTTATATAATCGGTAGAACGACAATTACTATACTAATTACTCTTGTTATTATCAATCCAACTCATATTATTAGCCATATTATCCTTCTATGATCGATAGAACGACAATGACTATACTTATTACTCTTATTGTTATCAATCCAAGTTATATTGTTGGCCATATTATGCTTATATGATCGGTAGAACGACAATCACTATACCTATTACTCTTATTACTATCGATCTAACTCATATTATTAGCCATATTATGCTTCTATGATCGATAGAACGATAATGACTATACTTACTACTCTTATTATTATCAATCTTACTCATATTATTAGCCATATTATGCTTATATGATCGATAGAACGACAATCACTATACCTATTACTCTTATTACTATCGATCTAACTCATATTAATAGCCATATTATGCATCTATGATCGATAGAACGACAATTACTATACTTATTACTCTTATTATTATCAATCTAATTTATTTTATTGGCCATATTATGCTTACATGATCGGTAGAACGACAATTACTATACTTATTACTATTATTATTATCAATCCAACTCATATTATTAACCATATTATGCAGATATGATCGATAGAACGACAATTACAGTACGTAATACTTTTATTATTATCAATCCAACTCATATTATTAACCATATTATGCAGATATGATCGATAGAACGACAATTACAGTACGTAATACTTTTATTATTATCAATCCAACTCATATTATTAACCATACTATGCTTCTATGATCGATAGAACGACAATGACTATACTTATTACTATTATTATCAATCCAACTTATTTTATTGGCCATATTATGCTTCTATGATAGGTAGAACGGCAATTACTATACTTATTACTACTATTATTATCAACCTAAGTTATATTATTAGCTATATTATGCTTCCATGGTCGATAGAACGACAATTACTATACTTATTACTCTTATTATTATCAATCCAACTCATATTATTAACCATATTATGCAAATATGATCGATAGAACGACAATTACTATACATATTACTCTTCTTATTACCAATCTAACTCATATTATTAGCCATATTATGCTTCTATGATCGATAGATCGACAATGACTATACTTATTACTATTATTATCAATCCAACTTATTTTATTGGCCATATTATGCTTAAATGATAGGTAGAACGACAATTACTATACTTATTACTACTATTATTATCAACCTAAGTTATATTATTAGCTATATTATGCTTCCATGGTCGATAGAACGACAATTACTATACTTATTACTCTTATTATTATCAATCCAACTCATATTATTAACCATATTATGCAGATATGATCGATAGAAAGACAATTACTATACATATTACTCTTCTTATTATCAATCTAACTCATATTATTAGCCATATTATGCTTCTATGATCGATAGATCGACAATGACTATACTTATTACTCTTATTATTATCAATCTAACTTATATTATTGGGCATATTATGCTTATATAATCGGTAGAACGACAATTACTATACTAATTACTCTTATTATTATCAATCCAACTCATATTATTAGCCATATTATGCTTCTATGATCGATAGAACGACAATGACTATACTTATTACTCTTATTATTATCACTCTAACTTATATTATTGGGCATATTATGCTTATATGATCGGTAGAACGACAATTACTATACTTATCACTATTACTATTATCAATCTAACTCATATTATTAGCCATATTATACTTATATGATAGATGGACCTAAAATTACTATACTTATTACTCTTATTATTATCAATCTAACTTATATTATCAGCCATATTATGCTTCCATGGTCGGTAGAACGACAATTACTATACTAATTACTGTTATTAGTATCAATCCAACTAATATTATTAACCATATTATGCAGATATGATCGATAGAACGACAAATACTATACTTATTACTCTTCTTATTATCAATCGAACTCATATTATTAGCCATATTATGCTTCTATGGTCGATAGATCGACAATGACTATACTTATTACTCTTACTATTATCAATCTAACTTATATTATTGGGCATATTATGCTTATATAATCGGTAGAACGACAACTACTATACTAATTACTCTTATTATGATCATTCTAACTTTTTTTATTGACCATATTATGCTTATATGATCGGTAGAACGACAATTACTATACTTATTACTATTATTATTATCAATCCAACTCATATTATTAACCATATTATGCAGATATGATCGATAGAACGACAATCACTATACCTATTACTCTTATTACTATCTATCTAACTCATATTATTAGCCATATTATGCATCTATGATCGATAGAACGACAATCACTATACCTATTACTCTTATTACTATCGATCTAACTCATATTATTAGCCATATTATGCATCTATGATCGATAGAACGACAATTACTATACTTATTACTCTTATTATTATCAATCTAACTTATTTTATTGGCCATATTATGCTTATATGATCGGTAGAACGACAATTACTGTACTAATTACTCTTATTATTATCAATCCAACTCATATTATTAACCATATTATGCAGATATGATCGATAGAACGACAATTACTATACATATTACTCTTCTTATTATCAATCTTACTCATATTATTAGCCATATTATGCTTATATGATCGGTAGAACGACAATCACTATACCTATTACTCTTATTACTATCGATCTAACTCATGTTATTAGCCATATTATGCATCTATGATCGATAGAACGACAATTACTATACTTACTACTCTTATTATTATCAATCTAACTTATTTTATTGGCCATATTATGCTTATATGATCGGTAGAACGACAATTACTATACTTATTACTCTTATTATTATCAATCTAACTTATATTATCAGCCATATTATGCTTCCATGGTCGGTGGAACGACAACTACTATACTTATTACTCTTATTATTATCAATCTGACTTATATTATTGGGCATATTATGCTTATATAATCGGTAGAACGACAATTACTATACTAATTACTCTTCTTATTATCAATCTAACTCATATTATTAGCCATATTATGCTTCTATGATCGATAGATCGACAATGACCATACTTATTACTCTTATTATTATCAATCTAACTCATATTGTTGGCCATATGATGCTTATATGATCGGTAGAACGACAACTACTATACCAATTACTCTTATTATTATCAATCCAACTCATATTATTAACCATATTATGCAGATATGATCGATAGAACGACAATTACTATACTTATTGCTCTTATTATTATCGATCTAACTCATATTATTAGCCATATTATGCTTCTATGGTCGATAGAACGACAATGACTATACTTATTACTCTTATTATTTCCAATCTAACTTATATTGTTGGCCATATTATGCTTATATGATCGGTAGAACGACAATTACTATACTTATCACTATTATTATTATCAATCTAACGCATATTATTAGTCATATAATACTTATATGATAGATGGACCTAAAATTACTACACTTATTACTCTTATTATTATCAATCTAACTTATATTATCAGCCATATTATGCTTCCATGGTCGGTAGAACGACAATTACTATACTAATTACTCTTATTATTATCAATCCAACTCATATTATTAACCATATTATGCAGATATGATCGATAGAACCACAATTACTATACTTATTACTCTTCTTATTATCAATCTTACTCATATTATTAGCCATATTATGCTTATATGATCGATAGAACGACAATCACTATACCTATTACTCTTATTACTATCGATCTAACTCATATTGTTGGCCATATTATGCTTATATGATCGGTAGAACGTCAACTACTATACCAATTACTCTTATTATTATCAATCCAACTCATATTAATAGCCATATTATGCATCTATGATCGACAGAACGACAATTACTATACTTATTACTCTTATTATTATCAATCTAACTTATTTTATAGGCCATATTATGCTTATATGATCGGTAGAACGACAATTACTATACTTATTACTATTATTATTATCAATCCAACTCATATTATTAACCATATTATGCAGATATGATCGATAGAACGACAATTACAGTACGTAATACTTTTATTATTATCAATCCAACTCATATTATTAACCATACTATGCTTCTATGATCGATAGAACGACAATGACTATACTTATTACTCTTATTATCAATCCAACTTATTTTATTGGCCATATTATGCTTATATGATAGGTGGAACGACAATTGCTATACTTATTACTACTATTATTATCAACCTAAGTTATATTATTAGCTATATTATGCTTCCATGGTCGATAGAACGACAATTACTATACTTATTACTCTTATTATTATCAATCCAACTCATATTATTAACCATATTATGCAGATATGATCGATAGAACGACAATTACTATACATATTACTCTTCTTATTATCAATCTAACTCATATTATTAGCCATATTATGCTTCTATGATCGATAGATCGACAATGACTATACTTATTACTATTATTATCAATCCAACTTATTTTATTGGCCATATTATGCTTATATGATAGGTAGAACGACAATTACTATACTTGTTACTACTATTATTATCAACCTAAGTTATATTATTAGCTATATTATGCTTCCATGGTCGATAGAACGACAATGACTATACTTATTACTCTTATTATTACCAATCTAACTTATATTATTAGCCATATTATGCTTCTATGATCGATAGTTCGACAATGACTATACTTATTACTCTTATTATTATCAATCTAACTTATATTATTGGGCATATTATGCTTATATAATCGGTAGAACGACAATTACTATACTAATTACTCTTGTTATTATCAATCCAACTCATATTATTAGCCATATTATCCTTCTATGATCGATAGAACGACAATGACTATACTTATTACTCTTATTGTTATCAATCCAAGTTATATTGTTGGCCATATTATGCTTATATGATCGGTAGAACGACAATCACTATACCTATTACTCTTATTACTATCGATCTAACTCATATTATTAGCCATATTATGCTTCTATGATCGATAGAACGATAATGACTATACTTACTACTCTTATTATTATCAATCTAACTTATATTATTGGTCATATTATGCTTATATGATCGGTAGAACGACAATTACTATACTTATCACTATTATTATTATCAATCTAACTCATATTATTAGTCATATAATACTTATATGATAGATGGACCTAAAATTACTACACTTATTACTCTTATTATTATCAATCTAACTTATATTATCAGCCATATTATGCTTCCATGGTCGGTAGAACGACAATTACTATACTAATTACTCTTATTATTATCAATCCAACTCATATTATTAACCATATTATGCAGATATGATCGATAGAACCACAATTACTATACTTATTACTCTTCTTATTATCAATCTTACTCATATTATTAGCCATATTATGCTTATATGATCGATAGAACGACAATCACTATACCTATTACTCTTATTACTATCGATCTAACTCATATTAATAGCCATATTATGCATCATTGATCGATAGAACGACAATTACTATACTTATTACTCTTATTATTATCAATCTAATTTATTTTATTGGCCATATTATGCTTACATGATCGGTAGAACGACAATTACTATACTTATTACTATTATTATTATCAATCCAACTCATATTATTAACCATATTATGCAGATATGATCGATAGAACGACAATTACAGTACGTAATACTTTTATTATTATCAATCCAACTCATATTATTAACCATATTATGCAGATATGATCGATAGAACGACAATTACAGTACGTAATACTTTTATTATTATCAATCCAACTCATATTATTAACCATACTATGCTTCTATGATCGATAGAACGACAATGACTATACTTATTACTATTATTATCAATCCAACTTATTTTATTGGCCATATTATGCTTCTATGATAGGTAGAACGACAATTACTATACTTATTACTACTATTATTATCAACCTAAGTTATATTATTAGCTATATTATGCTTCCATGGTCGATAGAACGACAATTACTATACTTATTACTCTTATTATTATCAATCCAACTCATATTATTAACCATATTATGCAAATATGATCGATAGAACGACAATTACTATACATATTTCTCTTCTTATTACCAATCTAACTCATATTATTAGCCATATTATGCTTCTATGATCGATAGATCGACAATGACTATACTTATTACTATTATTATCAATCCAACTTATTTTATTGGCCATATTATGCTTAAATGATAGGTAGAACGACAATTACTATACTTATTACTACTATTATTATCAACCTAAGTTATATTATTAGCTATATTATGCTTCCATGGTCGATAGAACGACAATTACTATACTTATTACTCTTATTATTATCAATCCAACTCATATTATTAACCATATTATGCAGATATGATCGATAGAAAGACAATTACTATACATATTACTCTTCTTATTATCAATCTAACTCATATTATTAGCCATATTATGCTTCTATGATCGATAGATCGACAATGACTATACTTATTACTCTTATTATTATCAATCTAACTTATATTATTGGGCATATTATGCTTATATAATCGGTAGAACGACAATTACTATACTAATTACTCTTATTATTATCAATCCAACTCATATTATTAGCCATATTATGCTTCTATGATCGATAGAACGACAATGACTATACTTATTACTCTTATTATTATCACTCTAACTTATATTATTGGGCATATTATGCTTATATGATCGGTAGAACGACAATTACTATACTTATCACTATTACTATTATCAATCTAACTCATATTATTAGCCATATTATACTTATATGATAGATGGACCTAAAATTACTATACTTATTACTCTTATTATTATCAATCTAACTTATATTATCAGCCATATTATGCTTCCATGGTCGGTAGAACGACAATTACTATACTAATTACTGTTATTAGTATCAATCCAACTAATATTATTAACCATATTATGCAGATATGATCGATAGAACGACAAATACTATACTTATTACTCTTCTTATTATCAATCGAACTCATATTATTAGCCATATTATGCTTCTATGATCGATAGATCGACAATGACTATACTTATTACTCTTACTATTATCAATCTAACTTATATTATTGGGCATATTATGCTTATATAATCGGTAGAACGACAACTACTATACTAACTACTCTTATTATGATCATTCTAACTTTTTTTATTGACCATATTATGCTTATATGATCGGTAGAACGACAATTACTATACTTATTACTATTATTATTATCAATCCAACTCATATTATTAACCATATTATGCAGATATGATCGATAGAACGACAATCACTATACCTATTACTCTTATTACTATCTATCTAACTCATATTATTAGCCATATTATGCATCTATGATCGATAGAACGACAATCACTATACCTATTACTCTTATTACTATCGATCTAACTCATATTATTAGCCATATTATGCATCTATGATCGATAGAACGACAATTACTATACTTATTACTCTTATTATTATCAATCTAACTTATTTTATTGGCCATATTATGCTTATATGATCGGTAGAACGACAATTACTGTACTAATTACTCTTATTATTATCAATCCAACTCATATTATTAACCATATTATGCAGATATGATCGATAGAACGACAATTACTATACATATTACTCTTCTTATTATCAATCTTACTCATATTATTAGCCATATTATGCTTATATGATCGGTAGAACGACAATCACTATACCTATTACTCTTATTACTATCGATCTAACTCATGTTATTAGCCATATTATGCATCTATGATCGATAGAACGACAATTACTATACTTACTACTCTTATTATTATCAATCTAACTTATTTTATTGGCCATATTATGCTTATATGATCGGTAGAACGACAATTACTATACTTATTACTCTTATTATTATCAATCTAACTTATATTATCAGCCATATTATGCTTCCATGGTCGGTAGAACGACAACTACTATACTTATTACTCTTATTATTATCAATCTGACTTATATTATTGGGCATATTATGCTTATATAATCGGTAGAACGACAATTACTATACTAATTACTCTTCTTATTATCAATCTAACTCATATTATTAGCCATATTATGCTTCTATGATCGATAGATCGACAATGACCATACTTATTACTCTTATTATTATCAATCTAACTCATATTGTTGGCCATATGATGCTTATATGATCGGTAGAACGACAACTACTATACCAATTACTCTTATTATTATCAATCCAACTCATATTATTAACCATATTATGCAGATATGATCGATAGAACGACAATTACTATACTTATTGCTCTTATTATTATCGATCTAACTCATATTATTAGCCATATTATGCTTCTATGGTCGATAGAACGACAATGACTATACTTATTACTCTTATTATTTCCAATCTAACTTATATTGTTGGCCATATTATGCTTATATGATCGGTAGAACGACAATTACTATACTTATCACTATTATTATTATCAATCTAACGCATATTATTAGTCATATAATACTTATATGATAGATGGACCTAAAATTACTACACTTATTACTCTTATTATTATCAATCTAACTTATATTATCAGCCATATTATGCTTCCATGGTCGGTAGAACGACAATTACTATACTAATTACTCTTATTATTATCAATCCAACTCATATTATTAACCATATTATGCAGATATGATCGATAGAACCACAATTACTATACTTATTACTCTTCTTATTATCAATCTTACTCATATTATTAGCCATATTATGCTTATATGATCGATAGAACGACAATCACTATACCTATTACTCTTATTACTATCGATCTAACTCTGTAACGAGGCATATTTTCATTGGGTTGATTGCCTCGTTTTTTTTTTTTTTTTTTTTGGGTTATGCCTCGTTACGATGATCCTCCCGAATTGCCAGCCCCACTCCTCCGCCCAAGCGGACCACCTCGCCGCTGGGGCAAGTATGAGTGAGCGTGTGTGTGTGTTTTTCTTTTCTTTTTCGTGTGTTTTTTTTATTTTCTATTTATTTCGGAAGCCACGCTTTTCTTTCTCCCCTTCCCCCTTCTCCAACACCAGGAAGGAGCCGCTGCTGTCCCTGGTCGCGGAGGAACCTCTCCCTGAGTGACGGAGGCGCGGGATGGGCCCACCAAAGAAGACCCCGGCTGTCCGGTCGCGGTGCCACCCCGTCACCCTCCGCGGGGGCGACCGGCAGCCCACCACCGGGAAACGCCAGGCCTGGGGACGAGCCACCCCCGACTGCCACCTCGAGAGGGCCCTAGGACCTGGCCACCAGACGTCGCAGTGGAATGGCCCATCCTCGACGCCGAAATCCTCGGGGTGGGGGAATACCGCGAACCAGGGAAGAAGAGGATGGAAGGGAGAAGCCAGCGAGCCGCCGCGACGTAAAGTCTCCTTTTGTCGAAAAAAGTTCGAATCTTCCTCTTCTGTCGTTTGCTTTGTCGTGTTTTGCGTCTCTTTTTTTTTGTTAATAGTAGTGCGTTCCGTTTTTATACTGTGTGTCATTTTTGTGTGTGCCTGCGTGGAGTGTGTGTCGCCGCCGCCCCTGTGTGGAATTTTTTTTTGTGGAGTCCACCAGCGCAAAAAGGTAGGAGTCATCTCCGTACCCTGTTTATTGTTATTCATTTGCGCGTGGGCGAGGGCGATAGGACCCCTGGCCCCAGTGACGAGGACCCTAGAGGCCGCGGACAGTCTACACGACACTGTCCCCTCTACTTTAGTTCTTTTTCGTTTCGCTGTATTTTGGTATTTAGGACCAACGTCCCCTTATTGTCCACGACCCCTAAGAGGGCGTGTTCCTTCGCGGGCGAATACCACAGCGTTCTTCTTGTATTTCCAATCTTTGTACTCGCGCGTACCGTGAGCCCCCGCGCCGCGAAAGCCTCCCTCGCAACTGGCGAGTCGACCCCTTTTCCTCGACCGTTGCTTGTAACGCGTGGGGCCCACGCGAATTCATTTTTTCTGTTTTGCTTGAGTGGCCTACTTGGAGGCCCGAATAAAAGCATTTTCTATTGGATACGAACTCGCGGGTCCTTTACTAATTTTTTTTTTCTGACCCCCTCTGATTCCCGCTCCCGACAGAGCAGCCGGAAGGGCGATTACTCCGGACGAGTGCATTAGCACTGGCGCCCCATTAAAGAAATCGTCCGTGGGTGTGAGCATCGGTGCGTGGAGGGCCGTTTTCCCTAACTGCCCCCACTCCAGGGAACCCCCTTCGGGCTTTCCCCCCACCGATCCGTCACAAATTTGGCGCCCAACGTGGGGCCCGAGTAAAGTTGACCACAGGGACGCGAGTATCCACCCTTAAGGATTTTCTTTGTTCTAGTTGGTTTGAAATTTCCGTTACTCGTACCGTTGATTTCAACGACGAGTCTTTGTTTTCGTATCTAGCAATAGGCGATCGTTTTTGCTTCGTTGACATCTACCTGTACCCCGTGTGTACAGGTGGGTATCCGATATTATTGCCGCGATTGTCTCTAGAGCGAAACTCTGTAACGGATTCTTGTTGTTTGTTACTTTCCTTGATTTCTAACGGCATACAAGGCCGATTATACCGAGCCTTTGTTTGTGTTAAGAGTCGGCACCCGTGACGGTTTGAGCTGTCGGTTGTTGTTCTTTTTTTTCTTGAGCGTATATTATCGCTTCTTCATCGTCAGCTTAACTCCGGGTTAAAGTTAGAAAAAATTCTTTATTATGTCCGGCTCCGAGACCACTGAGACTGACCGCGCTCGCCGTTTCGCCCTTCGCGAACAGAGAGCTGAGCTGCGGGAGATGTGCTCCTCATTAGTGGACCGACACAATGCCGTAGATGTAATTATGCTGATGGAGATGTTGGGATTCAGTACCGTCGGTACGTGGACCGCGTTGGCTGACCGATTCAGGCGTTACCATTTCCGCCTCGAATTCGGACCCAACGCGGCCGGGTGGGACCCTGCAGTAGACGAGGTGGCCGGCGCGCAGACCAACGCCTCACTTGAGACCCTGGTGGCCGGCAGCCGAGGAAGGGACTTGTTCGCCCGATACGAGTCCATCCTCCGTCTCTCCCCCCTTCGCGGGTCCGGGTACCCACTCGGAGCGCGCGCTAGTTTTGATTTGATTCCCGCCGCCGCCCCGACCTTGACCGTGACCGAACCTTCGCGTCCGGTTACGGAGCGGCCAGCGGAAGAAAACGCGCCCGCGCTAGACCAACCGGAAGATCCCAACACCCCCGAATTACCGCGCGGATGGGTGGAGGACCGCCAGTGGCTGCCCACTGGTCAGTCCGTCGGTCGTTATCGGGACCCCCTTAGTCTTCACTCTGAAGGGGTGGAAACGTCCCAGCCGGCGGATACTACTCCCCACCGCCCCCTAGCCGCCGCAAGCACGCCGCGAGTTAGGGAGTCGCGTCTCGCGGAGTCCGGATTTACCGGACCAAGGGGTGATCGCGAAGCGCGTCACGCTTCCCCACCGCTGGAGACGCGAGGTTCTTCGGCTCCCCTTCCCCAATTCGAACCGATCGGTAGCGATCGCCGAGCTACGCGTTCCGAAAGGGAGGGGATTTCTGCCGCGTCGCGGCCGGTAAGAGAGCGAGCGGCGGGTCGGTACGAACATCGTCAACCAGACCCCCTACTCTCCCGCCAACAGATTCGGTATGACAGCAGCGGGAGCGACGGAGAAGTTCCCCTACCCGCTGTCACCGAATCTCGCGTTAGCCGTCGTGAACCGCAACGCGAAGAACGACGCGAAGGACGACGCGAAAGGATAGATGAGGAACGCGATCGTCTACGTGTTCGCGACTCCGTGGACAACCTGGCGTCCCGGAGCCACCCTCGCGTTCCCTCCCCACCCGGGGTAGGTTACACAGAACGCGAAGGTGTCGAGCGCGAACGCGTTTCTGTTATGACCAGTAAGGAGCGTCACGAGTGGAGGGAACGAACTCGTGATCTCTCCCCTCGTGATCGCCCCCGTTCTCGCGACCCCGTGGACAACCTGGCGTCCCGGGGCCACCCCCGCGTTCCCTCCCCATCCGGGGTTGGTCCTTCAGAGCGCGGAGGTGTAGAACGCGAGTACGTTTCTGTTTTGCCCAGAGAAGAACGACGCGAGAGAAGGGAACGAACTCGTGACCTTTCTCCTCGTGATCGTTTACGTTTTCGCGACCCCGTGGACAACCTGGCGTTCCGGGGCCACCCCCGCGTTCCCTCCCCATCCGGGGCTGGTTACTTAGAGCGCGGAGGTGTCGAGCGCGATTACGACACTGTTTTGCAGCGTGACGAACGGCGCGAGAGGAGAAGAGAGACTCGCGACCCCGTGGACAACCTGGCGTCCCGGAGTTATCCCCGTGCTCCCTCCCCATCCGGGGACGGTTACTTAGAGCGCGTGGACTACCGTTCGGACACGTATCGCCGCGCGGAGGACCGTGACCTTGCCCCGAGGGCGTCGGTGGAGGCGCCCCGTGACCGCACACTGGCGACAAGGAGGGGAGAGGAAGAAGCTCGTCCATTTTCGGGCGAGCCAGGCTCCCCCCGCTCCCGCCGTGTGCTGCGACACCGGGAAGTGGACACGGAATACGAGAGAGACGCCACGGTGCATCGACGACAATCTCCTGTCGGTCATTTCCGGGGAGATCAGGCGATCGATGTGCTGACGAAATGGCGCATCTCGTACTCCAGCGAGTTCGAGGAGGGGGCCGAAACTTTTCTGGACCGCCTCGAACGATGTCTGGACAGCTCGAAGATGCCTGTACCGGACATGCTGGCCGCGCTGCCTGCTGTTTTGCGAGGAGCGGCTGCGAACTGGCATCGTATCTGTGGAGTGTCGTGTCGGAGCTGGAGCGAATTTGCCCGAGCTTTCCGGGAACGCTTCGGCGCGCGCGACTTCCAACAACAGCTCAAGAATGATGCCAAGAATCGCACGCAGGGAGAGCGAGAAACGATCAGCATGTTTCTAGATAGTTTAGAGCTGATCTTCTCGCACATGAATCCCCCTCCTTTGTACGTAGAGCGGTTGAATACGGCATATGACAACTTGTTGCCATATTACCGCCGAAGATTCCGACGTTCGGAATTCAATACGTTTAAGGAGCTGCGCGAATTGGGTAGGGAGGTGGAGGAAGGTGCGGCTAGAGAAAGAGCCGGGCATCGCCCACCCCCTAGCGCAGCGGATCTCGCGTTGGCGGAAACCGCGTATAGGCCGCCTCCGCGAGGTGCTTTTAGTAGTTTAGCCGCGACGGACTCGCCGTACGACTACGAGCCGCCTGCCGATGCTTGGAAACAAGGAGAATCCGCGAGATCGCGGGACAAGAAAACGGGCTCTTCAAGGCCCGCGGTCGAGGTCGAAGCGGAAAGACCGCACGCCTCGACCCCCGCGACCGCGAGAACTCCGGCGGCGGCACCGAAGGCGAGTGTTCCGCGCCAGCCACCGCGGACGCGCACCCCGCCGCGACCTTCAAGGTCGCAGGTAGAGCGGAGGAGCCCCGCGATGCCGGCTGCTACAGCACCCCCGCTCGCAACGTCCACCCCGTTGGCCTCGAAGGGGGGGGAGTGCTATAATTGCGGACAGCCTGGACATTGGGCTGCCGACTGCCCCCTCCCCCGGAGGATCCGGGTGTGCTACGGGTGTAACCGAGAGGGGGTGACTATACTCACCTGCCCCGATTGCCTCGCTAGGCGGTCGGGAAATGCACCGCGGGGAAGTCGCTAGAGGCCTGCGACCACCCGCGTGAAGACGTGGAGGCCTCACAGATAGGCACGATTCAGGTGGAGGAAGGGCCAACGGATCCGAACCTTTGTGCGGAATTTCCGGAAACCCCCAAAATTCTCCCTGAATTGACCCTCCCGTCTCTTTCGCCAAAAACCGTGGGGCCACCCTCCACTCCACTTTTGGAAAAGAAGGAGGAGGCCACCTCCCGATCCCTAATTTGTCTATGTGACGGCCTGAGGGCTGGTTGGACCAGGGGAAAGGGAGGTGATAACTGTTGTTCCGCGGAACCTCTTCCGGCACCTCCACTTACAGAGACCAAGGAGGAGGTTACCTCCATGTCCCTAATTTGTCTATGTGACGGCTCGAGGGCTGGTTGGACCAGGGGACAAGGAGGGGATAGCCTTCATCACGCGGAACCTCTTCCGGCGCCTCCTCTTAAAGAGGCCAAGGAGGAGATCGTCTCTCGATCCCTAATTTGTCTATGTGACGGCCCGAGGGCTGGTTGGACCAGGGGACCGAGAGGGGATAACTTTTATCCTGCGGTACCTCTTCCGTCGCCTCCACCCCAGGAGACAAAGGAGGAGGTCACCTCCGAGCCCCTACTTTGTACATGTGACGGACGTTTACTCGGTTGTACCAGGGGGCAAAGAGGTGACGATTTCGACCTCAAGAGACCTTTTTCCGTTCCTCCACTGGAGGAGGAGAGGGAGGAGGCCACTCCCCGATCCCTACTTTGTACATGTGACGGCCCGAGGGCTGGTTGGACCAGGGGACCGGGAAAAGAGGGCCTTCATCCCACGGAACTTCCTCCCGCGCCTCCACTTAGGGAGACCGAGGAGGGGGTCACCTCTCGATCCCTAATTTGTCTATGTGACGGCCAAAAGGCTGGTTGGACCAGGGGAAAGCGAGGTGAAGGTCCCGATTCCGCGAGTACATTACCCGCGCCTCCACTTTTGGAGAACAGGGCCGTAATCACCTCCACTGATCCCTACTTTGTCCATGGGACGGCCAATTTGCCGGTTGGACCAGGGGACAGTCAGGTGGTCGGAATGGCTCGCGAATCGATTAAATTTCGCCGCGATTTTCCGCCGGGATATGTTGACCGCCGCTATTATGTCCGCCTACTGGTCGCTGGACATCCGCTCTGGGCTTTAATTGATAGCGGGGCCGCGCGTTCCTACTTGGGACCAGACGCGATTGCATGGTTAGGGTCGCGTATAGATCCCACTTTTTCAGGGGAAATGCGGATGGCCAATGGCGTGCAGGACCATATCTTAGGCGAAGCGGTGATAGAGATCGAAATCGACGGGCGAAAGATTGCATTGCCAATCCGAGTCGCGAACAATTTAGATTACGATTGCGTGCTGGGGATAGATTTTCTGGAGGCTTTTGAAATCTCCCTAGACACATCGAACGCGACTTGGAAAATTCGGAATGGTCCCGTTCATTCCTTTGTTGTTCCAGGTTTGCAGGATTCGAGGGAAATTATCCACGCCGATTGCGCCGCTATCGTTGAGATTACTCCGAAACAAAGCGAGCGCTTAAATCAGCTGTTGGATCGAATAATTCCCCCTCCTGCGGAAAAACCTCCCGCGACTACTCTTGTTCAGCATAAAATCGACGTGCAAGGACACGAACCGATTAAACACCGCGCGCGACGCGTATCTCCGAAAATTTACGAAGTCGCGCACGCGGAGGTTGACAAGATGCTCGCGGATGGAATTATTGAGCGCTCGTCAAGCGCTTGGGCGAGTTGTCCCGTGATAGTCGCAAAAGCGAACGGGAAATATCGCTTTTGTATTGACTATCGCGATGTAAACAATGTCACTAAGAAGGACGCATACCCTCTTCCGCATATGGACGCGATCCTGGACAAATTACGCACTGCACTATACATTTCGACCATCGATTTGAGTCAGGCGTACTTCCAAATTCCTCTGGAAGAGTCCAGTCGAGAAATTACGGCGTTCGTAGTCCCAGGGAAAGGGTTATTCCAATTTACGCGTATGCCGTACGGGCTGACCAACGCCCCGGCCACTTTTCAAAGGCTGATGGATCGCTTGATTGGTCCTGAGCTTGAACCTCACGCCTTCGCGTATCTTGACGATATTGTTATCGTCAATGAGACCTTCGATGACCATCTTGAATGGATCGAAAAGGTCATTGGAATATTAAACGAAGCAGGGCTCGAAATCAATCGGGAAAAGAGCGAATTTTGTCGCCAAGAGGTCCGGTATTTGGGATATTTGATAAGCCAAAAGGGCCTCGAACCCGATCCCGAAAAGGTCGCGCCGGTTTTGTCGTATCCGGCGCCCACGACGGTCAAGCAACTGCGGAGTTTCCTCGGCATGGTTGGTTGGTACGCACGATTTTTGCCGAACCATGCGCGTGACAAAGTCCCCTTGGTGCAGTTGCTTAAGAAAAACGAGCCCTGGCATTGGGGTAAGGTTCAAGAAACGGCTTTTCGAAATTTGAAAAAAGCCCTGAGCACCACCCCCGTTTTAGCACGTCCTGATTTTTCGTTGCCGTTCGTTCTTCAGACTGACGCGAGTCACTATGCAATCGGCGCGGTCCTCACACAAAAACAAAATGGGGAGGAACACCCCATTGTTTACGTGAATAGAGTCTTGACCGCTGCCGAGCAAAAATATACAGTGACCGAAAAAGAGTGTTTGGCAGTTTTATGGGCCATTAAAAAACTCCGTCCGTATCTCGAGGGGTACTCTTTTACCGTTATTACGGATCACAGCAGCCTCAAATGGCTGCATAATTTAAAAGATCCCACGGGACGATTGGCGAGATGGGCCCTTGATATGCAACAATACTCTTTTTCTATTGAGCATCGTAAAGGAGCCCTCCACCACGTCCCGGATGCACTTTCACGTGCGATAGTACCCCCGAACGACGTCGTCACTGAAGAACCACCTGTTCACGACTTTTTAGCGGCTCTCAAGGACATTGAGAGTAATTGGTACGCTGACCGCTTGAAAAAAGTAGAATCGCACCCCGCGTCGTACCCCGATTGGCGAGTTGAAGACGGACGTCTGTATTATCACCGTCCGTCTCCCACGCAAGAAATTATCGGAGAGGATGACGATGCGTGGAAGTTGGTTCTCCCCGAGGATCTTCGAGAAAAGGCCATTCGAAATGCCCATGATCCCCCGGCCGCTGGTCACCCCGGTATTGATAAAACATACCAAAGGGTGAGCCAAGAATTTTATTGGCCGGGGATGTTCCGAGACATCCGCCGTTTTGTGCAGCGATGTCCCGTGTGTCAACAGCACAAGGTCGAGCAGCTTGCTCCCGCTGGACACATGGGCCGGCGAATCCCCGAACGGCCATGGGCCGTGGTATCCGCCGACGTAATGGGCCCTTTTCCGCTCGGGCGTGGTCAAGCTCGGTACGTTGTAGTCTTCTTGGACAATTTTACAAAGTGGGTGGAGTGTAAGGCGCTCCGAAAAGCTACGGGGTCGGCTATTTTAACAGCTTTTGAGGACCTCGTGCTATTTCGTTGGGGAGCCCCCGAAATACTCCTCACTGACAACGGTACCGAGTTTTGCAACAAAGAGATTGATTCGGCTTTAGAAGAATGGGGAATCACGCATTACACGATTCCCCCGTATCACGCGCAAGCGAATCCGGTGGAACGAGTTAATCGTGTCCTAAAAACGATGATTTCATCGTTTATTGAAAAGGACCACCGTGAATGGAACGTGCACTTGCACGAATTCCGATTCGCTGTTAATACTGCTGTGCATTCCTCAGCTGGCGAATCTCCAGCGGTGCTCAACTTTGGAAGAGCCCCACGATCCGTCGGCAGTATTCGACGCGCCGTGGAAGGAGAACCCCTGCTCTCCCGCAGAGACCCGCAAGCCTGGGCACAGCGATCGCGTCGCTTGTTGTTATTGCACGACTTAGTGCGAGAACAATTGGAACGCGCTCACAAGCGACAAGCGAAGTATTATAATGCGCGTCATCGAGACATTAAATACCGGGTAGGCGATTTAGTTTGGCGTCGGAATAGGGTCCTCTCGTCCGCCGCAGAAAATGTGGCCGCGAAGCTGGCGGCCGCTTATATTGGTCCCTTCAAGATCAAAAAGGTCCTATCGCCCGTCGTGTACGAGTTGGAGACGACCGGAACCCGTATGGTTCCGAAGGTTCACGTCTCCGACTTGAAGCCGTTTGTCGGTGATGACCCCGACGACGGCCCACCACTGACCCCTCCTAACGAAGTTTTGTTTAAGGATGCTGCGTCAGGGAAGGAGGGGAGGGCGGGCGACATCCCGCATGGCAGCGGCGCCCCACCGTCCCGAGGAGGAGTTCGACCCCCTGCCTCCGGGGGCGTGTTTGGAGCCACGGCGGACCGCGGAGGACACCCGGACAGCAGCTGTCCGGTCCGTCGTCGACACCCCCGGGGCCAGCGAGGGACGAAAGGGGCGGAAGAGGAGGCGCCGCTCACGCAAGGCCCCGCAACCCGCCGCAGCGCCCGCCTCCACGCCAAGGAGGCGGAAAAGGTCCCGGGGGGTGAGCGCCCCCGAAAAGGGAGCGGCACTCCCCCCCACTCCTCGACCGCGACCCCCGGCCCATCGGGCAACGGTCCGCCGGCCGGTGAAGCGCCCCCGCCTCGCGGTGGAGGCGCCAAGCGCGGCCGGCCTCGCGGTCGTCGGCCCCGGGCCTAGTGGCCCCGAGGGCCGAATTTTGGACGCGACGGCGCAGTTCCTGTCTCTGATGACAGGAATAATGGGAAATGCGCCGTCGCATGGACCGGCACTGCCGGCGGTGGCGGGCCCGGCACCCGCAGGAGTATGTTTTCGGTGCCGGCGGAGGGGGCACGAGCAGCTACAGTGCCCATATTCCCCCGCCGGCCCCTACTGCTTTAGGTGTGGGCGGCCAGGGGTGACCCTGCGGTCCTGCCCGCATTGTGCGCGGGCAGGTCCCGCAAAGAGAGGGGCGGCCCCACACCGAAGGCGGTAGGAAGCCTGCGGGTGACCGCTTTTGTTTGTTTGTCCTTTGTCTTGGTGGTGGGTAATTTAGTTTAGTACGTAGGAAAAAAAAAAATTTAAAAAAAAAAAAGAAAAAAAAAATTATAAAATTAAAAAAATGAAAAAAAAATATATGTTTCTATGTGTGGTGGTGGAATTTCAGGGGTTGTGCCGTCTTTTATTATTTTTCTTTTTCTCCCTATTTTTATTTTCAGTTCTTCCCCCCCTTTATTTGGTAATTATATTTTTGAGTTTCTTTTTTTGTTTTCGTTATCCCCCCAAAATTTTGTTTTTTTTCTTTTCATTTATTCTTTTGTTTTGTTTGTGTGCCAGCCACTTAGGCGGCAATTTAATTTCTTATATTTTATTTGATTTTTCTTTTCGTTTATATGTTTCTTTTTGGGGTGTGTTGTGTTGAGTGTGTTACCTCGCAACAGTATTCTCACCTTCTGATTCTTTACTTCCATTGAAGTTTTTTTTTTTTTTTGGTTTTGTTTTGTTCGACTCACCGCCTCTCTCTCCGTTCCGTTGTGGGGGACAGATTTTTTTTCTGTTCAGAGAACGGTAGAGATAGAAGGCAGCTACGCGGATCGCCCTATCGCGCGACATCGCCACCCCTGATGTCGAGCGAAAGATGGGGTTTCGGATTTTAATGCTGAGTCTCCGCCGATTTCCTGAGCGTTGATTGACTCGCATTCCGAAACAGCTGATCAGCGAGTGTGAGTAAATATTGTCTGGAGAATACTGAATATAGGCCGACGACGATAAAAAGCCCGACCTCTCATTTAATTTGGCTAAGCCAATTATTTTGATTGAGGAAGGCTCATCGCGCCCGGATTAAGACGGCGCGACGATTTCTTGCGCCAGTTCTTATTCCGTGGCCCGTCGCTCGTCGGTATGCGAGGTTTTTGTTCTGCTTCCTCCCCGCGGCCGACAACGGAGTCAGGCGCGCTGGGTCTGAGGAAGCAAGGGTCCCCCTTCCTGGATGGGACCCATCGTTTTGTCCCTTCGCGTTTTTTTTTTTTTGTTTTGTTGTTTGTGGTCCTCCAGTTTATCTTTCCATCTTCTTTGTTTTTTTTTCTGCCTCCTTGTCTGTGATAGGGGAAAATTACTTTTGATTCCCCTTCACAATGGCATGAAAGTCTGTTACAGGACCGCAGTTTTTTTTTTTTCAAGCCGGCCGCTCGCTCGCCTCGTTGTACGGCCTCTAGGAGCGGGCGCGAAAGCGAGGAGGGGGGGTAGGACAATTTTTGGGGGGGGGTGTGTAACGAGGCATATTTTCATTGGGTTGATTGCCTCGTTTTTTTTTTTTTTTTTTTTGGGTTATGCCTCGTTACGATGATCCTCCCGAATTGCCAGCCCCACTCCTCCGCCCAAGCGGACCACCTCGCCGCTGGGGCAAGTATGAGTGAGCGTGTGTGTGTGTTTTTCTTTTCTTTTTCGTGTGTTTTTTTTATTTTCTATTTATTTCGGAAGCCACGCTTTTCTTTCTCCCCTTCCCCCTTCTCCAACACCAGGAAGGAGCCGCTGCTGTCCCTGGTCGCGGAGGAACCTCTCCCTGAGTGACGGAGGCGCGGGATGGGCCCACCAAAGAAGACCCCGGCTGTCCGGTCGCGGTGCCACCCCGTCACCCTCCGCGGGGGCGACCGGCAGCCCACCACCGGGAAACGCCAGGCCTGGGGACGAGCCACCCCCGACTGCCACCTCGAGAGGGCCCTAGGACCTGGCCACCAGACGTCGCAGTGGAATGGCCCATCCTCGACGCCGAAATCCTCGGGGTGGGGGAATACCGCGAACCAGGGAAGAAGAGGATGGAAGGGAGAAGCCAGCGAGCCGCCGCGACGTAAAGTCTCCTTTTGTCGAAAAGAGTTCGAATCTTCCTCTTCTGTCGTTTGCTTTGTCGTGTTTTGCGTCTCTTTTTTTTTGTTAATAGTAGTGCGTTCCGTTTTTATACTGTGTGTCATTTTTGTGTGTGCCTGCGTGGAGTGTGTGTCGCCGCCGCCCCTGTGTGGAATTTTTTTTTGTGGAGTCCACCAGCGCAAAAAGGTAGGAGTCATCTCCGTACCCTGTTTATTGTTATTCATTTGCGCGTGGGCGAGGGCGATAGGACCCCTGGCCCCAGTGACGAGGACCCTAGAGGCCGCGGACAGTCTACACGACACTGTCCCCTCTACTTTAGTTCTTTTTCGTTTCGCTGTATTTTGGTGTTTAGGACCAACGTCCCCTTATTGTCCACGACCCCTAAGAGGGCGTGTTCCTTCGCGGGCGAATACCACAGCGTTCTTCTTGTATTTCCAATCTTTGTACTCGCGCGTACCGTGAGCCCCCGCGCCGCGAAAGCCTCCCTCGCAACTGGCGAGTCGACCCCTTTTCCTCGACCGTTGCTTGTAACGCGTGGGGCCCACGCGAATTCATTTTTTCTGTTTTGCTTGAGTGGCCTACTTGGAGGCCCGAATAAAAGCATTTTCTATTGGATACGAACTCGCGGGTCCTTTACTAATTTTTTTTTTCTGACCCCCTCTGATTCCCGCTCCCGACAGAGCAGCCGGAAGGGCGATTACTCCGGACGAGTGCATTAGCACTGGCGCCCCATTAAAGAAATCGTCCGTGGGTGTGAGCATCGGTGCGTGGAGGGCCGTTTTCCCTAACTGCCCCCACTCCAGGGAACCCCCTTCGGGCTTTCCCCCCACCGATCCGTCACAACTCATATTGTTGGCCATATTATGCTTATATGATCGGTAGAACGACAACTACTATACCAATTACTCTTATTATTATCAATCCAACTCATATTAATAGCCATATTATGCATCTATGATCGACAGAACGACAATTACTATACTTATTACTCTTATTATTATCAATCTAACTTATTTTATAGGCCATATTATGCTTATATGATCGGTAGAACGACAATTACTATACTTATTACTATTATTATTATCAATCCAACTCATATTATTAACCATATTATGCAGATATGATCGATAGAACGACAATTACAGTACGTAATACTTTTATTATTATCAATCCAACTCATATTATTAACCATACTATGCTTCTATGATCGATAGAACGACAATGACTATACTTATTACTATTATTATCAATCCAACTTATTTTATTGGCCATATTATGCTTATATGATAGGTAGAACGACAATTACTATACTTGTTACTACTATTATTATCAACCTAAGTTATATTATTAGCTATATTATGCTTCCATGGTCGATAGAACGACAATGACTATACTTATTACTCTTATTATTACCAATCTAACTTATATTATTAGCCATATTATGCTTCTATGATCGATAGTTCGACAATGACTATACTTATTACTCTTATTATTATCAATCTAACTTATATTATTGGGCATATTATGCTTATATAATCGGTAGAACGACAATTACTATACTAATTACTCTTGTTATTATCAATCCAACTCATATTATTAGCCATATTATCCTTCTATGATCGATAGAACGACAATGACTATACTTATTACTCTTATTGTTATCAATCCAACTTATATTGTTGGCCATATTATGCTTATATGATCGGTAGAACGACAATCACTATACCTATTACTCTTATTACTATCGATCTAACTCATATTATTAGCCATATTATGCTTCTATGATCGATAGAACGATAATGACTATACTTACTACTCTTATTATTATCAATCTAACTTATATTATTGGTCATATTATGCTTATATGATCGGTAGAACGACAATTACTATACTTATCACTATTATTATTATCAATCTAACTCATATTATTAGTCATATAATACTTATATGATAGATGGACCTAAAATTACTACACTTATTACTCTTATTATTATCAATCTAACTTATATTATCAGCCATATTATGCTTCCATGGTCGGTAGAACGACAATTACTATACTAATTACTCTTATTATTATCAATCCAACTCATATTATTAACCATATTATGCAGATATGATCGATAGAACCACAATTACTATACTTATTACTCTTCTTATTATCAATCTTACTCATATTATTAGCCATATTATGCTTATATGATCGATAGAACGACAATCACTATACCTATTACTCTTATTACTATCGATCTAACTCATATTAATAGCCATATTATGCATCTATGATCGATAGAACGACAATTACTATACTTATTACTCTTATTATTATCAATCTAATTTATTTTATTGGCCATATTATGCTTACATGATCGGTAGAACGACAATTACTATACTTATTACTATTATTATTATCAATCCAACTCATATTATTAACCATATTATGCAGATATGATCGATAGAACGACAATTACAGTACGTAATACTTTTATTATTATCAATCCAACTCATATTATTAACCATATTATGCAGATATGATCGATAGAACGACAATTACAGTACGTAATACTTTTATTATTATCAATCCAACTCATATTATTAACCATACTATGCTTCTATGATCGATAGAACGACAATGACTATACTTATTACTATTATTATCAATCCAACTTATTTTATTGGCCATATTATGCTTCTATGATAGGTAGAACGACAATTACTATACTTATTACTACTATTATTATCAACCTAAGTTATATTATTAGCTATATTATGCTTCCATGGTTGATAGAACGACAATTACTATACTTATTACTCTTATTATTATCAATCCAACTCATATTATTAACCATATTATGCAAATATGATCGATAGAACGACAATTACTATACATATTACTCTTCTTATTACCAATCTAACTCATATTATTAGCCATATTATGCTTCTATGATCGATAGATCGACAATGACTATACTTATTACTATTATTATCAATCCAACTTATTTTATTGGCCATATTATGCTTAAATGATAGGTAGAACGACAATTACTATACTTATTACTACTATTATTATCAACCTAAGTTATATTATTAGCTATATTATGCTTCCATGGTCGATAGAACGACAATTACTATACTAATTACTGTTATTAGTATCAATCCAACTAATATTATTAACCATATTATGCAGATATGATCGATAGAACGACAAATACTATACTTATTACTCTTCTTATTATCAATCGAACTCATATTATTAGCCATATTATGCTTCTATGATCGATAGATCGACAATGACTATACTTATTACTCTTACTATTATCAATCTAACTTATATTATTGGGCATATTATGCTTATATAATCGGTAGAACGACAACTACTATACTAATTACTCTTATTATGATCATTCTAACTTTTTTTATTGACCATATTATGCTTATATGATCGGTAGAACGACAATTACTATACTTATTACTATTATTATTATCAATCCAACTCATATTATTAACCATATTATGCAGATATGATCGATAGAACGACAATCACTATACCTATTACTCTTATTACTATCTATCTAACTCATATTATTAGCCATATTATGCATCTATGATCGATAGAACGACAATCACTATACCTATTACTCTTATTACTATCGATCTAACTCATATTATTAGCCATATTATGCATCTATGATCGATAGAACGACAATTACTATACTTATTACTCTTATTATTATCAATCTAACTTATTTTATTGGCCATATTATGCTTATATGATCGGTAGAACGACAATTACTGTACTAATTACTCTTATTATTATCAATCCAACTCATATTATTAACCATATTATGCAGATATGATCGATAGAACGACAATTACTATACATATTACTCTTCTTATTATCAATCTTACTCATATTATTAGCCATATTATGCTTATATGATCGGTAGAACGACAATCACTATACCTATTACTCTTATTACTATCGATCTAACTCATGTTATTAGCCATATTATGCATCTATGATCGATAGAACGACAATTACTATACTTACTACTCTTATTATTATCAATCTAACTTATTTTATTGGCCATATTATGCTTATATGATCGGTAGAACGACAATTACTATACTTATTACTCTTATTATTATCAATCTAACTTATATTATCAGCCATATTATGCTTCTATGATCGATAGTTCGACAATGACTATACTTATTACTCTTATTATTATCAATCTAACTTATATTATTGGGCATATTATGCTTATATAATCGGTAGAACGACAATTACTATACTAATTACTCTTGTTATTATCAATCCAACTCATATTATTAGCCATATTATCCTTCTATGATCGATAGAACGACAATGACTATACTTATTACTCTTATTGTTATCAATCCAACTTATATTGTTGGCCATATTATGCTTATATGATCGGTAGAACGACAATCACTATACCTATTACTCTTATTACTATCGATCTAACTCATATTATTAGCCATATTATGCTTCTATGATCGATAGAACGATAATGACTATAGTTACTACTCTTATTATTATCAATCTAACTTATATTATTGGTCATATTATGCTTATATGATCGGTAGAACGACAATTACTATACTTATCACTATTATTATTATCAATCTAACTCATATTATTAGTCATATAATACTTATATGATAGATGGACCTAAAATTACTACACTTATTACTCTTATTATTATCAATCTAACTTATATTATCAGCCATATTATGCTTCCATGGTCGGTAGAACGACAATTACTATACTAATTACTCTTATTATTATCAATCCAACTCATATTATTAACCATATTATGCAGATGTGATCGATAGAACCACAATTACTATACTTATTACTCTTCTTATTATCAATCTTACTCATATTATTAGCCATATTATGCTTATATGATCGATAGAACGACAATCACTATACCTATTACTCTTATTACTATCGATCTAACTCATATTAATAGCCATATTATGCATCTATGATCGATAGAACGACAATTACTATACTTATTACTCTTATTATTATCAATCTAATTTATTTTATTGGCCATATTATGCTTACATGATCGGTAGAACGACAATTACTATACTTATTACTATTATTATTATCAATCCAACTCATATTATTAACCATATTATGCAGATATGATCGATAGAACGACAATTACAGTACGTAATACTTTTATTATTATCAATCCAACTCATATTATTAACCATATTATGCAGATATGATCGATAGAACGACAATTACAGTACGTAATACTTTTATTATTATCAATCCAACTCATATTATTAACCATACTATGCTTCTATGATCGATAGAACGACAATGACTATACTTATTACTATTATTATCAATCCAACTTATTTTATTGGCCATATTATGCTTCTATGATAGGTAGAACGACAATTACTATACTTATTACTACTATTATTATCAACCTAAGTTATATTATTAGCTATATTATGCTTCCATGGTCGATAGAACGACAATTACTATACTTATTACTCTTATTATTATCAATCCAACTCATATTATTAACCATATTATGCAAATATGATCGATAGAATGACAATTACTATACATATTACTCTTCTTATTACCAATCTAACTCATATTATTAGCCATATTATGCTTCTATGATCGATAGATCGACAATGACTATACTTATTACTATTATTATCAATCCAACTTATTTTATTGGCCATATTATGCTTAAATGATAGGTAGAACGACAATTACTATACTTATTACTACTATTATTATCAACCTAAGTTATATTATTAGCTATATTATGCTTCCATGGTCGATAGAACGACAATTACTATACTAATTACTGTTATTAGTATCAATCCAACTAATATTATTAACCATATTATGCAGATATGATCGATAGAACGACAAATACTATACTTATTACTCTTCTTATTATCAATCGAACTCATATTATTAGCCATATTATGCTTCTATGATCGATAGATCGACAATGACTATACTTATTACTCTTACTATTATCAATCTAACTTATATTATTGGGCATATTATGCTTATATAATCGGTAGAACGACAACTACTATACTAACTACTCTTATTATGATCATTCTAACTTTTTTTATTGACCATATTATGCTTATATGATCGGTAGAACGACAATTACTATACTTATTACTATTATTATTATCAATCCAACTCATATTATTAACCATATTATGCAGATATGATCGATAGAACGACAATCACTATACCTATTACTCTTATTACTATCTATCTAACTCATATTATTAGCCATATTATGCATCTATGATCGATAGAACGACAATCACTATACCTATTACTCTTATTACTATCGATCTAACTCATATTATTAGCCATATTATGCATCTATGATCGATAGAACGACAATTACTATACTTATTACTCTTATTATTATCAATCTAACTTATTTTATTGGCCATATTATGCTTATATGATCGGTAGAACGACAATTACTGTACTAATTACTCTTATTATTATCAATCCAACTCATATTATTAACCATATTATGCAGATATGATCGATAGAACGACAATTACTATACATATTACTCTTCTTATTATCAATCTTACTCATATTATTAGCCATATTATGCTTATATGATCGGTAGAACGACAATCACTATACCTATTACTCTTATTACTATCGATCTAACTCATGTTATTAGCCATATTATGCATCTATGATCGATAGAACGACAATTACTATACTTACTACTCTTATTATTATCAATCTAACTTATTTTATTGGCCATATTATGCTTATATGATCGGTAGAACGACAATTACTATACTTATTACTCTTATTATTATCAATCTAACTTATATTATCAGCCATATTATGCTTCCATGGTCGGTAGAACGACAACTACTATACTTATTACTCTTATTATTATCAATCTGACTTATATTATTGGGCATATTATGCTTATA
Source organism: Megachile rotundata (assembly GCF_050947335.1). Lineage (NCBI taxonomy): Eukaryota > Metazoa > Arthropoda > Insecta > Hymenoptera > Megachilidae > Megachile > Megachile rotundata. The sequence goes on along the minus strand of NW_027473512.1, from coordinate 67,783 downwards.
TAATCGGTAGAACGACAATTACTATACTAATTACTCTTCTTATTATCAATCTAACTCATATTATTAGCCATATTATGCTTCTATGATCGATAGATCGACAATGACCATACTTATTACTCTTATTATTATCAATCTAACTCATATTGTTGGCCATATGATGCTTATATGATCGGTAGAACGACAACTACTATACCAATTACTCTTATTATTATCAATCCAACTCATATTATTAACCATATTATGCAGATATGATCGATAGAACGACAATTACTATACTTATTGCTCTTATTATTATCGATCTAACTCATATTATTAGCCATATTATGCTTCTATGGTCGATAGAACGACAATGACTATACTTATTACTCTTATTATTTCCAATCTAACTTATATTGTTGGCCATATTATGCTTATATGATCGGTAGAACGACAATTACTATACTTATCACTATTATTATTATCAATCTAACGCATATTATTAGTCATATAATACTTATATGATAGATGGACCTAAAATTACTACACTTATTACTCTTATTATTATCAATCTAACTTATATTATCAGCCATATTATGCTTCCATGGTCGGTAGAACGACAATTACTATACTAATTACTCTTATTATTATCAATCCAACTCATATTATTAACCATATTATGCAGATATGATCGATAGAACCACAATTACTATACTTATTACTCTTCTTATTATCAATCTTACTCATATTATTAGCCATATTATGCTTATATGATCGATAGAACGACAATCACTATACCTATTACTCTTATTACTATCGATCTAACTCATATTGTTGGCCATATTATGCTTATATGATGGGTAGAACGACAACTACTATACCAATTACTCTTATTATTTTCAATCCAACTCATATTAATAGCCATATTATGCATCTATGATCGACAGAACGACAATTACTATACTTATTACTCTTATTATTATCAATCTAACTTATTTTATAGGCCATATTATGCTTATATGATCGGTAGAACGACAATTACTATACTTATTATTATTATTATTATCAATCCAACTCATATTATTAACCATATTATGCAGATATGATCGATAGAACGACAATTACAGTACGTAATACTTTTATTATTATCAATCCAACTCATATTATTAACCATACTATGCTTCTATGATCGATAGAACGACAATGACTATACTTATTACTATTATTATCAATCCAACTTATTTTATTGGCCATATTATGCTTATATGATAGGTGGAACGACAATTACTATACTTATTACTACTATTATTATCAACCTAAGTTATATTATTAGCTATATTATGCTTCCATGGTCGATAGAACGACAATTACTATACTTATTACTCTTATTATTATCAATCCAACTCATATTATTAACCATATTATGCAGATATGATCGATAGAACGACAATTACTATACATATTACTCTTCTTATTATCAATCTAACTCATATTATTAGCCATATTATGCTTCTATGATCGATAGATCGACAATGACTATACTTATTACTATTATTATCAATCCAACTTATTTTATTGGCCATATTATGCTTATATGATAGGTAGAACGACAATTACTATACTTGTTACTACTATTATTATCAACCTAAGTTATATTATTAGCTATATTATGCTTCCATGGTCGATAGAACGACAATGACTATACTTATTACTCTTAGTATTACCAATCTAACTTATATTATTAGCCATATTATGCTTCTATGATCGATAGTTCGACAATGACTATACTTATTACTCTTATTATTATCAATCTAACTTATATTATTGGTCATATTATGCTTATATGATCGGTAGAACGACAATTACTATACTTATCACTATTATTATTATCAATCTAACTCATATTATTAGTCATATAATACTTATATGATAGATGGACCTAAAATTACTACACTTATTACTCTTATTATTATCAATCTAACTTATATTATCAGCCATATTATGCTTCCATGGTCGGTAGAACGACAATTACTATACTAATTACTCTTATTATTATCAATCCAACTCATATTATTAACCGTATTATGCAGATATGATCGATAGAACCACAATTACTATACTTATTACTCTTCTTATTATCAATCTTACTCATATTATTAGCCATATTATGCTTATATGATCGATAGAACGACAATCACTATACCTATTACTCTTATTACTATCGATCTAACTCATATTAATAGCCATATTATGCATCTATGATCGATAGAACGACAATTACTATACTTATTACTCTTATTATTATCAATCTAATTTATTTTATTGGCCATATTATGCTTACATGATCGGTAGAACGACAATTACTATACTTATTACTATTATTATTATCAATCCAACTCATATTATTAACCATATTATGCAGATATGATCGATAGAACGACAATTACAGTACGTAATACTTTTATTATTATCAATCCAACTCATATTATTAACCATATTATGCAGATATGATCGATAGAACGACAATTACAGTACGTAATTCTTTTATTATTATCAATCCAACTCATATTATTAACCATACTATGCTTCTATGATCGATAGAACGACAATGACTATACTTATTACTATTATTATCAATCCAACTTATTTTATTGGCCATATTATGCTTATATGATAGGTAGAACGACAATTACTATACTTATTACTACTATTATTACCAACCTAAGTTATATTATTAGCTATATTATGCTTCCATGGTCGATAGAACGACAATTACTATACTTATTACTCTTATTATTATCAATCCAACTCATATTATTAACCATATTATGCAGATGTGATCGATAGAAAGACAATTACTATACATATTACTCTTCTTATTATCAATCTAACTCATATTATTAGCCATATTATGCTTCTATGATCGATAGATCGACAATGACTATACTTATTACTCTTACTATTATCAATCTAACTTATATTATTGGGCATATTATGCTTATATAATCGGTAGAACGACAACTACTATACTAATTACTCTTATTATGATCATTCTAACTTTTTTTATTGACCATATTATGCTTATATGATCGGTAGAACGACAATTACTATACTTATTACTATTATTATTATCAATCCAACTCATATTATTAACCATATTATGCAGATATGATCGATAGAACGACAATCACTATACCTATTACTCTTATTACTATCTATCTAACTCATATTATTAGCCATATTATGCATCTATGATCGATAGAACGACAATCACTATACCTATTACTCTTATTACTATCGATCTAACTCATATTATTAGCCATATTATGCATCTATGATCGATAGAACGACAATTACTATACTTATTACTCTTATTATTATCAATCTAACTTATTTTATTGGCCATATTATGCTTATATGATCGGTAGAACGACAATTACTGTACTAATTACTCTTATTATTATCAATCCAACTCATATTATTAACCATATTATGCAGATATGATCGATAGAACGACAATTACTATACATATTACTCTTCTTATTATCAATCTTACTCATATTATTAGCCATATTATGCTTATATGATGGGTAGAACGACAATCACTATACCTATTACTCTTATTACTATCGATCTAACTCATGTTATTAGCCATATTATGCATCTATGATCGATAGAACGACAATTACTATACTTACTACTCTTATTATTATCAATCTAACTTATTTTATTGGCCATATTATGCTTATATGATCGGTAGAACGACAATTACTATACTTATTACTCTTATTATTATCAATCTAACTTATATTATCAGCCATATTATGCTTCCATGGTCGGTAGAACGATAACTACTATACTTATTACTCTTATTATTATCAATCTAACTTATATTATTGGGCATATTATGCTTATATAATCGGTAGAACGACAATTACTATACTAATTACTCTTCTTATTATCAATCTAACTCATATTATTAGCCATATTATGCTTCTATGATCGATAGATCGACAATGACCATACTTATTACTCTTATTATTATCAATCTAACTCATATTGTTGGCCATATGATGCTTATATGATCGGTAGAACGACAACTACTATACCAATTACTCTTATTATTATCAATCCAACTCATATTATTAACCATATTATGCAGATATGATCGATAGAACGACAATTACTATACTTATTGCTCTTATTATTATCGATCTAACTCATATTATTAGCCATATTATGCTTCTATGGTCGATAGAACGACAATGACTATACTTATTACTCTTATTATTTCCAATCTAACTTATATTGTTGGCCATATTATGCTTATATGATCGGTAGAACGACAATTACTATACTTATCACTATTATTATTATCAATCTAACGCATATTATTAGTCATATAATACTTATATGATAGATGGACCTAAAATTACTACACTTATTACTCTTATTATTATCAATCTAACTTATATTATCAGCCATATTATGCTTCCATGGTCGGTAGAACGACAATTACTATACTAATTACTCTTATTATTATCAATCCAACTCATATTATTAACCATATTATGCAGATATGATCGATAGAACCACAATTACTATACTTATTACTCTTCTTATTATCAATCTTACTCATATTATTAGCCATATTATGCTTATATGATCGATAGAACGACAATCACTATACCTATTACTCTTATTACTATCGATCTAACTCATATTGTTGGCCATATTATGCTTATATGATGGGTAGAACGACAACTACTATACCAATTACTCTTATTATTTTCAATCCAACTCATATTAATAGCCATATTATGCATCTATGATCGACAGAACGACAATTACTATACTTATTACTCTTATTATTATCAATCTAACTTATTTTATAGGCCATATTATGCTTATATGATCGGTAGAACGACAATTACTATACTTATTATTATTATTATTATCAATCCAACTCATATTATTAACCATATTATGCAGATATGATCGATAGAACGACAATTACAGTACGTAATACTTTTATTATTATCAATCCAACTCATATTATTAACCATACTATGCTTCTATGATCGATAGAACGACAATGACTATACTTATTACTATTATTATCAATCAACTTATTTTATTGGCCATATTATGCTTATATGATAGGTGGAACGACAATTACTATACTTATTACTACTATTATTATCAACCTAAGTTATATTATTAGCTATATTATGCTTCCATGGTCGATAGAACGACAATTACTATACTTATTACTCTTATTATTATCAATCCAACTCATATTATTAACCATATTATGCAGATATGATCGATAGAACGACAATTACTATACATATTACTCTTCTTATTATCAATCTAACTCATATTATTAGCCATATTATGCTTCTATGATCGATAGATCGACAATGACTATACTTATTACTATTATTATCAATCCAACTTATTTTATTGGCCATATTATGCTTATATGATAGGTAGAACGACAATTACTATACTTGTTACTACTATTATTATCAACCTAAGTTATATTATTAGCTATATTATGCTTCCATGGTCGATAGAACGACAATGACTATACTTATTACTCTTATTATTACCAATCTAACTTATATTATTAGCCATATTATGCTTCTATGATCGATAGTTCGACAATGACTATACTTATTACTCTTATTATTATCAATCTAACTTATATTATTGGTCATATTATGCTTATATGATCGGTAGAACGACAATTACTATACTTATCACTATTATTATTATCAATCTAACTCATATTATTAGTCATATAATACTTATATGATAGATGGACCTAAAATTACTACACTTATTACTCTTATTATTATCAATCTAACTTATATTATCAGCCATATTATGCTTCCATGGTCGGTAGAACGACAATTACTATACTAATTACTCTTATTATTATCAATCCAACTCATATTATTAACCGTATTATGCAGATATGATCGATAGAACCACAATTACTATACTTATTACTCTTCTTATTATCAATCTTACTCATATTATTAGCCATATTATGCTTATATGATCGATAGAACGACAATCACTATACCTATTACTCTTATTACTATCGATCTAACTCATATTAATAGCCATATTATGCATCTATGATCGATAGAACGACAATTACTATACTTATTACTATTATTATCAATCCAACTTATTTTATTGGCCATATTATGCTTATATGATAGGTAGAACGACAATTACTATACTTATTACTACTATTATTATCAACCTAAGTTATATTATTAGCTATATTATGCTTCCATGGTCGATAGAACGACAATTACTATACTTATTACTCTTATTATTATCAATCCAACTCATATTATTAACCATATTATGCAGATGTGATCGATAGAAAGACAATTACTATACATATTACTCTTCTTATTATCAATCTAACTCATATTATTAGCCATATTATGCTTCTATGATCGATAGATCGACAATGACTATACTTATTACTCTTATTATTATCAATCTAACTTATATTATTGGGCATATTATGCTTATATAATCGGTAGAACGACAATTACTATACTAATTACTCTTATTATTATCAATCCAACTCATATTATTAGCCATATTATGCTTCTATGATCGATAGAACGACAATGACTATACTTATTACTCTTATTATTATCACTCTAACTTATATTATTGGGCATATTATGCTTATATGATCGGTAGAACGACAATTACTATACTTATCACTATTACTATTATCAATCTAACTCATATTATTAGCCATATTATACTTATATGATAGATGGACCTAAAATTACTATACTTATTACTCTTATTATTATCAATCTAACTTATATTATCAGCCATATTATGATTCCATGGTCGGTAGAACGACAATTACTATACTAATTACTGTTATTAGTATCAATCCAACTAATATTATTAACCATATTATGCAGATATGATCGATAGAACGACAAATACTATACTTATTACTCTTCTTATTATCAATCGAACTCATATTATTAGCCATATTATGCTTCTATGATCGATAGATCGACAATGACTATACTTATTACTCTTACTATTATCAATCTAACTTATATTATTGGGCATATTATGCTTATATAATCGGTAGAACGACAACTACTATACTAATTACTCTTATTATGATCATTCTAACTTTTTTTATTGACCATATTATGCTTATATGATCGGTAGAACGACAATTACTATACTTATTACTATTATTATTATCAATCCAACTCATATTATTAGCCATATTATGCTTATATGATCGATAGAACGACAATCACTATACCTATTACTCTTATTACTATCGATCTAACTCATATTAATAGCCATATTATGCATCTATGATCGATAGAACGACAATTACTATACTTATTACTCTTATTATTATCAATCTAACTTATTTTATTGGCCATATTATGCTTACATGATCGGTAGAACGACAATTACTATACTTATTACTATTATTATTATCAATCCAACTCATATTATTAACCATATTATGCAGATATGATCGATAGAACGACAATTACTATACATATTACTCTTCTTATTATCAATCTAACTCATATTATTAGCCATATTATGCTTCTATGATCGATAGATCGACAATGACTATACTTATTACTATTATTATCAATCCAACTTATTTTATTGGCCATATTATGCTTAAATGATAGGTAGAACGACAATTACTATACTTATTACTACTATTATTATCAACCTAAGTTATATTATTAGCTATATTATGCTTCCATGGTCGATAGAACGACAATTACTATACTTATCACTATTATTATTATCAATCTAACTCATATTATTAGTCATACAATACTTATATGATAGATGGACCTAAAATTACTACACTTATTACTCTTATTATTATCAATCTAACTTATATTATCAGCCATATTATGCTTCCATGGTCGGTAGAACGTCAATTACTATACTAATTACTGTTATTAGTATCAATCCAACTAATATTATTAACCATATTATGCAGATATGATCGATAGAACGACAATTACTATACTTATTACTCTTCTTATTATCAATCGAACTCATATTATTAGCCATATTATGCTTCTATGATCGATCGATCGACAATGACTATACTTATTACTCTTACTATTATCAATCTAACTTATATTATTGGGCATATTATGCTTATATAATCGGTTGAACGACAACTACTATACTAATTACTCTTATTATGATCATTCTAACTTATTTTATTGACCATATTATGCTTATATGATCGGTAGAACGACAGTTACTATACTTATTACTATTATTATTATCAATCCAACTCATATTATTAACCATATTATGCAGATATGATCGATAGAACGACAATCACTATACCTATTACTCTTATTACTATCTATCTAACTCATATTATTAGCCATATTATGCATCTATGATCGATTGATCGACAATGACCATACTTATTACTCTTATTATTATCAATCTAACTCATATTGTTGGCCATATTATGCTTATATGATCGGTAGAACGACAACTACTATACCAATTACTCTTATTATTATCAATCCAACTCATATTATTAACCATATTATGCAGATATGATCGATAGAACGACAATTACTATACTTATTGCTGTTATTATTATCAATCTAACTCATATTATTAGCCATATTATGCTTCTATGGTCGATAGAACGACAATGACTATACTTATTACTCTTATTATTTCCAATCTAACTTATATTGTTGGCCATATTATGCTTATATGATCGGTAGAACGACAATTACTATACTTATCACTATTATTATTATCAATCTAACTCATATTATTAGTCATATAATACTTATATGATAGATGGACCTGAAATTACTACACTTATTACTCTTATTATTATCAATCTAACTTATATTATCAGCCATATTTTGCTTCCATGGACGGTAGAACGACAATTACTATACTAATTACTCTTATTATTATCAATCCAACTCATATTATTAACAATATTATGCAGATATGATCGATAGAACCACAATTACTATACTTATTACTCTTCTTATTATCAATCTTACTCATATTATTTGCCATATTATGCTTATATGATCGATAGAACGACAATCACTATACCTATTACTCTTATTACTATCGATCTAACTCATATTAATAGCCATATTATGCATCTATGATCGATAGAACGACAATTACTATACTTATTACTCTTATTATTATCAATCTAACTTATTTTATTGGCCATATTATGCTTATATGATCGGTAGAACGACAATTACTATACTTATTACTATTATTATTATCAATCCAACTCATATTATTAACCATATTATGCAGATATGATCGATAGAACGACAATTACAGTACGTAATACTTTTATTATTATCAATCCAACTCATATTATTAACCATACTATGCTTCTATGATCGATAGAACGACAATGACTATACATATTACTATTATTATCAATCCAACTTATTTTATTGGCCATATTATGCTTATATGATAGGTAGAACGACAATTACTATACTTATTACTACTATTATTATCAACCTAAGTTATATTATTAGCTATATTATGCTTCCATGGTCGATAGAACGACAATTACTATACTTATTACTCTTATTATTATCAATCCAACTTATTTTATTGGCCATATTATGCTTATATGATAGGTAGAACGACAATTACTATACTTATTACTACTATTATTATCAACCTAAGTTATATTATTAGCTATATTATGCTTCCATGGTCGATAGAACGACAATTACTATACTTATTACTCTTATTATTATCAATCCAACTCATATTATTAACCATATTATGCAGATATGATCGATAGAACGACAATTACTATACATATTACTCTTCTTATTATCAATCTAACTCATATTATTAGCCATAATATGCTTCTATGATCGATAGATCGACAATGACTATACTTATTACTATTATTATCAATCCAACTTATTTTATTGGCCATATTATGCTTATATGATAGGTAGAACGACAATTACTATACTTGTTACTACTATTATTATCAACCTAAGTTATATTATTAGCTATATTATGCTTCCATGGTCGATAGAACGACAATGACTATACTTATTACTCTTATTATTACCAATCTAACTTATATTATTAGCCATATTATGCTTCTATGATCGATAGATCGACAATGACTATACTTATTACTCTTATTATTATCAATCTAACTTATATTATTGGGCATATTATGCTTATATAATCGGTAGAACGACAATTACTATACTAATTACTCTTGTTATTATCAATCCAACTCATATTATTAGCCATACTATCCTTCTATGATCGATAGAACGACAATGACTATACTTATTACTCTTATTGTTATCAATCCAACTTATATTGTTGGCCATATTATGCTTATATGATCGGTAGAACGACAATCACTATACCTATTAGTCTTATTACTATCGACCTAACTCATATTATTAGCCATATTATGCTTCTATGATCGATAGAACGATAATGACTATACTTATTACTCTTATTATTATCAATCTAACTTATATTATTGGGCATATTATGCTTATATGATCGGTAGAACGACAATTACTATACTTATCACTATTATTATTATCAATCTAACTCATATTATTAGTCATATAATACTTATATGATAGATGGACCTAAAATTACTACACTTATTACTCTTATTATTATCAATCTAACTTATATTATCAGCCATATTATGCTTCCATGGTCGGTAGAACGACAATTACTATACTAATTACTCTTATTATTATCAATCCAACTCATATTATTAACCATATTATGCGGACATGATCGATAGAACCACAATTACTATACTTATTACTCTTCTTATTATCAATCTTACTCATATTATTAGCCATATTATGCTTATATGATCGATAGAACGACAATCACTATACCTATTACTCTTATTACTATCGATCTAACTCATATTAATAGCCATATTATGCATCTATGATCGATAGAACGACAATTACTATACTTATTACTCTTATTATTATCAATCTAACTTATTTTATTGGCCATATTATGCTTATATGATCGGTAGAACGACAATTACTATACTTATTACTATTATTATTATCAATCCAACTCATATTATTAACCATATTATGCAGATATGATCGATAGAACGACAATTACAGTACGTAATACTTTTATTATTATCAATCCAACTCATATTATTAACCATACTATGCTTCTATGATCGATAGAACGACAATGACTATACTTATTACTATTATTATCAATCCAACTTATTTTATTGGCCATATTATGCTTATATGATAGGCGGAACGACAATTACTATACTTATTACTACTATTATTATCAACCTAAGTTATATTATTAGCTATATTATGCTTCCATGGTCGATAGAACGACAATTACTATACTTATTACTCTTATTGTTATCAATCCAACTTATATTGTTGGCCATATTATGCTTATATGATCGGTAGAACGACAATCACTATACCTATTAGTCTTATTACTATCGATCTAACTCATATTATTAGCCATATTATGCTTCTATGATCGATAGAACGATAATGACTATACTTATTACTCTTATTATTATCAATCTAACTTATATTATTGGGCATATTATGCTTATATGATCGGTAGAACGACAATTACTATACTTATCACTATTATTATTATCAATCTAACTCATATTATTAGTCATATTATCCTTCTATGATCGATAGAACGACAATGACTATACTTATTACTCTTATTGTTATCAATCCAACTTATATTGTTGGCCATATTATGCTTATATGATCGGTAGAACGACAATCACTATACCTATTAGTCTTATTACTATCGATCTAACTCATATTATTAGCCATATTATGCTTCTATGATCGATAGAACGATAATGACTATACTTATTACTCTTATTATTATCAATCTAACTTATATTATTGGGCATATTATGCTTATATGATCGGTAGAACGACAATTACTATACTAATTACTCTTATTATTATCAATCCAACTCATATTATTAACCATATTATGCGGACATGATCGATAGAACCACAATTACTATACTTATTACTCTTCTTACTATCAATCTTACTCATATTATTAGCCATATTATGCTTATATGATCGATAGAACGACAATCACTATACCTATTACTCTTATTACTATCGATCTAACTCATATTAATAGCCATATTATGCATCTATGATCGATAGAACGACAATTACTATACTTATTACTCTTATTATTATCAATCTAACTTATTTTATTGGCCATATTATGCTTATATGATCGGTAGAACGACAATTACTATACTTATTACTATTATTATTATCAATCCAACTCATATTATTAACCATATTATGCAGATATGATCGATAGAACGACAATTACAGTACGTAATACTTTTATTATTATCAATCCAACTCATATTATTAACCATACTATGCTTCTATGATCGATAGAACGACAATGACTATACTTATTACTATTATTATCAATCCAACTTATTTTATTGGCCATATTATGCTTATATGATAGGTAGAACGACAATTACTATACTTATTACTACTATTATTATCAACCTAAGTTATATTATTAGCTATATTATGCTTCCATGGTCGATAGAACGAGAATTACTATACTTATTACTCTTATTATTATCAATCCAACTCATATTATTAACCATATTATGCAGATATGATCGATAGAACGACAATTACTATACATACTACTCTTCTTATTATCAATCTAACTCATATTATTAGCCATATTATGCTTCTATGATCGATAGATCGACAATGACTATACTTATTACTATTATTATCAATCCAACTTATTTTATTGGCCATATTATGCTTATATGATAGGTAGAACGACAATTACTATACTTGTTACTACTATTATTATCAACCTAAGTTATATTATTAGCTATATTATGCTTCCATGGTCGATAGAACGACAATTACTATACTTATTACTCTTATTATTATCAATCCAACTCATATTATTAACCATATTATGCAGATATGATCGATAGAAAGACAATTACTATACATATTACTCTTCTTATTATCAATCTAACTCATATTATTAGCCATATTATGCTTCTATGATCGATAGATCGACAATGACTATACTTATTACTCTTATTATTATCAATCTAACTTATATTATTGGGCATATTATGCTTATATAATCGGTAGAACGACAATTACTATACTAATTACTCTTATTATTATCAATCCAACTCATATTATTAGCCATATTATGCTTCTATGATCGATAGAACGACAATGACTATACTTATTACTCTTATTATTATCACTCTAACTTATATTATTGGGCATATTATGCTTATATGATCGGTAGAACGACAATTACTATACTTATCACTATTACTATTATCAATCTAACTCATATTATTAGCCATATTATACTTATATGATAGATGGACCTAAAATTACTATACTTATTACTCTTATTATTATCAATCTAACTTATATTATCAGCCATATTATGCTTCCATGGTCGGTAGAACGACAATTACTATACTAATTACTGTTATTAGTATCAATCCAACTAATATTATTAACCATATTATGCAGATATGATCGATAGAACGACAATTACTATACTTATTACTCTTCTTATTATCAATCGAACTCATATTATTAGCCATATTATGCTTCTATGATCGATAGATCGACAATGACTATACTTATTACTCTTACTATTATCAATCTAACTTATATTATTGGGCATATTATGCTTATATAATCGGTAGAACGACAACTACTATACTAATTACTCTTATTATGATCATTCTAACTTTTTTTATTGACCATATTATGCTTATATGATCGGTAGAACGACAATTACTATAATTATTACTATTATTATTATCAATCCAACTCATATTATTAACCATATTATGCAGATATGATCGATAGAACGACAATCACTATACCTATTACTCTTATTACTATCTATCTAACTCATATTATTAGCCATATTATGCATCTATGATCGATAGAACGAGAATCACTATACATATTACTCTTATTATTATCAATCTAACTTATATTATCAGCCATATTATGCTTCCATGGTCGGTAGAACGACAACTACTATACTTATTACTCTTATTATTATCAATCTAACTTATATTATTGGGCATATTATGCTTATATAATCGGTAGAACGACAATTACTATACTAATTACTCTTCTTATTATCAATCTAACTCATATTATTAGCCATATTATGCTTCTATGATCGATAGATCGACAACGACTATACTTATTACTCTTATTATTATCAATCTAACTTATATTATTGGGCATATTATGCTTATATAATCGGTAGATCGACAATTACTATACTAATTACTCTTATTATTATCAATCCAACTCATATTATTAACCATATTATGCAGATATGATCGATAGAACGACAATCACTATACCTATTACTCTTATTACTATCGATCTAACTCATATTATTAGCCATATTATGCTTCTATGATCGATAGAACGATAATGACTATACTTATTACTCTTATTATTATCAATCTAACTTATATTATTGGGCATATTATGCTTATATGATCGGTAGAACGACAATTACTATACTTATCACTATTATTATTATCAATCTAACTCATATTATTAGTCATATAATACTTATATGATAGATGGACCTAAAATTACTACACTTATTACTCTTATTATTATCAATCTAACTTATATTATCAGCCATATTATGCTTCCATGGTCGGTAGAACGACAATTACTATACTAATTACTCTTATTATTATCAATCCAACTCATATTATTAACCATATTATGCGGACATGATCGATAGAACCACAATTACTATACTTATTACTCTTCTTATTATCAATCTTACTCATATTATTAGCCATATTATGCTTATGTGATCGATAGAACGACAATCACTATACCTATTACTCTTATTACTATCGATCTAACTCATATTAATAGCCATATTATGCATCTATGATCGATAGAACGACAATTACTATACTTATTACTCTTATTATTATCAATCTAACTTATTTTATTGGCCATATTATGCTTATATGATCGGTAGAACGACAATTACTATACTTATTACTATTATTATTATCAATCCAACTCATATTATTAACCATATTATGCAGATATGATCGATAGAACGACAATTACAGTACGTAATACTTTTATTATTATCAATCCAACTCATATTATTAACCATACTATGCTTCTATGATCGATAGAACGACAATGACTATACTTATTACTATTATTATCAATCCAACTTATTTTATTGGCCATATTATGCTTATATGATAGGTAGAACGACAATTACTATACTTCTTACTACTATTATTATCAACCTAAGTTATATTATTAGCTATATTATGCTTCCATGGTCGATAGAACGACAATTACTATACTTATTACTCTTATTATTATAAATCCAACTCATATTATTAACCATATTATGCAGATATGATCGATAGAACGACAATTACTATACATATTACTCTTCTTATTATCAATCTAACTCATATTATTAGCCATATTATGCTTCTATGATCGATAGATCGACAATGACTATACTTATTACTATTATTATCAATCCAACTTATTTTATTGGCCATATTATGCTTATATGATAGGTAGAACGACAATTACTATACTTGTTACTACTATTATTATCAACCTAAGTTATATTATTAGCTATATTATGCTTCCATGGTCGATAGAACGACAATTACTATACTTATTACTCTTATTATTATCAATCTAACTCATATTGTTGGCCATATTATGCTTATATGATCGGTAGAACGACAATTACTATACTAATTACTCTTATTTTTCTCAATCCAACTCATATTATTAGCCATATTATGCTTCTATGATCGATAGAACGACAATGACTATACTTATTACTCTTATTATTATCAGTCTAACTTATATTGTTGGCCATATTATTCTTATATGATCGGTAGAACGACAATCACTATACCTATTACTCTTATTACTGTCGATCTATCTCATATTATTAGCCATATTATGCATCTATGATCGATAGAACGACAATTACTATACTTATTACTCTTATTATTATCAATCTAACTTATTTTATTGGCCATATTATGCTTATATGATCGGTAGAACGACAATTACTATACTTATTACTATTATTATTATCAACCTACGTTATATTATTAGCTATATTATGCGTCCATGGTCGATAGAACGACAATTACTAGACTTATTACACTTATTATTATCAATCCAACTCCTATTATTAACCATCTTATGCAGATATGATCGATAGAACGACAATTACTATGCATATTACTCTTATTATTATGAATCCAACTCATATTATTAACCATATTATGCTTCTATGATCGATAGAACGGCAATTACTATACTTATTACACTCACTATTATTAATCTAACTCATATTATTAACCATATTATGCAGATATGATCGATAGAAAGACAATTACTATACTCATTTCTCTTATTATTATCAATCTAACTCATATTATTAGCCATATTATGCTTACATGATCGATAGAACGACAATTACTATACTTATTACTCTCACTATTATCAATCTAACTCATATTATTAGCCATATTATGCTTATGTGATCGATAAAACGACAATTACTATACTCATTACTCTTATTATTATCAATCTAACTCATATTATTAGCCATATTATGCTTATATGATCGACAGAACGACAATTACTAGACTCATTACTCTTATTATTATCAATCTAACTCATATTGTTAGCCATATTATGCTCATATGATCGATAGGACGACAATTACTATACTTATTACTCTTATTATTATCAATCTAACTCATATTATTAGCCGTATTATGCTTATATGATCGGTAGAACGATAATTACTATACCTATTACTCTTATTATTATCAATCTAACTCATATTATTAGCCATATTATGCTTATATGATCGATAGATCGACAATGACTGTACTTATTACAATTATTATCAATCCAACTTATTTTATTGGCCATATTATGCTTATATGATAGGTAGAACGACAATTACTATACTTGTTACTACTATTATTATCAACCTAAGTTATATTATTAGCTATATTATGCTTCCATGGTCGATAGAACGACAATTACTATACTTATTACTCTTATTATTATCAATCCAACTCATATTATTAACCATATTATGCAGATATGATCGATAGAACGACAATTACTATACATATTACTCTTCTTATTATCAATCTAACTCATATTATTAGCCATATTATGCTTCTATGATCGATAGATCGACAATGACTATACTTATTACTCTTATTATTATCAATCTAACTTATATTATTGGGCATATTATGCTTATATAATCGGTAGAACGACAATTACTATACTAATTACTCTTATTATTATCAATCCAATTCATATTATTAGCCATATTATGCTTCTATGATCGATAGAACGACAATGACTATACTTATTACTCTTATTATTATCACTCTAACTTATATTATTGGGCATATTATGCTTATATGATCGGTAGAACGACAATTACTATACTTATCACTATTACTATTATCAATCTAACTCATATTATTAGCCATATTATACTTATATGATAGATGGACCTAAAATTACTATACTTATTACTCTTATTATTATCAATCTAACTTATATTATCAGCCATATTATGCTTCCATGGTCGGTAGAACGACAACTACTATACTTATTACTCTTATTATTATCAATCTAAATTATATTATTGGGCATATTATGCTTATATAATCGGTAGAACGACAATTACTATACTAATTACTCTTCTTATTATCAATCTAACTCATATTATTAGCCATATTATGCCTCTATGATCGATAGATCGACAACGACTATACTTATTACTCTTATTATTATCAATCTAACTTATATTATTGGGCATATTATGCTTATATGATCGGTAGAACGACAATTACTATACTTATCACTATTATTATTATCAATCAAACTCATATTATTAGTCATATAATACTTATATGATAGATGGACCTAAAATTACTACACTTATTACTCTTATTATTATCAATCTAACTTATATTATCAGCCATATTATGCTTATATGATCGGTAGAACGACAATTACTATACTTATTACTATTATTATTATCAATCCAACTCATATTATTAACCATATTATGCAGATATTATCGATAGAACGACAATTACAGTACGTAATACTTTTATTATTATCAATCCAACTCATATTATTAACCATACTATGCTTCTATGATCGATAGAACGACAATGACTATACTTATTACTATTATTATCAATCCAACTTATTTTATTGGCCATATTATGCTTATATGATAGGTAGAACGACAATTACTATACTTATTACTACTATTATTATCAACCTAAGTTATATTATTAGCTATATTATGCTTCCATGGTCGATAGAACGACAATTACTATACTTATTACTCTTATTATTATCAATCCAACTCATATTATTAACCATATTATGCAGATATGATCGATAGAACGACAATTACTATACATATTACTCTTCTTATTATCAATCTAACTCATATTATTAGCCATATTATGCTTCTATGATCGATAGATCGACAATGACTATACTTATTACTATTATTATCAATCCAACTTATTTTATTGGCCATATTATGCTTATATGATAGGTAGAACGACAATTACTATACTTGTTACTACTATTATTATCAACCTAAGTTATATTATTAGCTATATTATGCTTCCATGGTCGATAGAACGACAATGACTATACTTATTACTCTTATTATTATCACTCTAACTTATATTATTGGGCATATTATGCTTATATGATCGGTAGAACGACAATTACTATACTTATCACTATTACTATTATCAATCTAACTCATATTATTAGCCATATTATACTTATATGATAGATGGACCTAAAATTACTATACTTATTACTCTTATTATTATCAATCTAACTTATATTATCAGCCATATTATGCTTCCATGGTCGGTAGAACGACAACTACTATACTTATTACTCTTATTATTATCAACCTAACTTATATTATTGGGCATATTATGCTTATATAATCGGTAGAACGACAATTACTATACTAATTACTCTTCTTATTATCAATCTAACTCATATTATTAGCCATATTATGCCTCTATGATCGATAGATCGACAACGACTATACTTATTACTCTTATTATTATCAATCTAACTTATATTATTGGGCATATTATGCTTATATGATCGGTAGATCGACAATTACTATACTAATTACTCTTATTATTATCAATCCAACTCATATTATTAACCATATTATGCAGATATGATCGATAGAACGACAATCACTATACCTATTACTCTTGTTACTATCGATCTAACTCATATTATTAGCCATATTATGCTTCTATGATCGATAGAACGATAATGACTATACTTATTACTCTTATTATTATCAATCTAACTTATATTATCAGCCATATTATGCTTCCATGGTCGGTAGAACGACAATTACTATACTAATTACTCTTATTATTATCAATCCAACTCGTATTATTAACCATATTATGCAGATATGATCGATAGAACCACAATTACTATACTTATTACTCTTCTTATTATCAATCTTACTCATATTATTAGCCATATTATGCTTATATGATCGATAGAACGACAATCACTATACCTATTACTCTTATTACTATCGATCTAACTCATATTAATAGCCATATTATGCTTATATGATAGGTAGAACGACAATTACTATACTTATTACTACTATTATTATCAACCTAAGTTATATTATTAGCTATATTATGCTTCCATGGTCGATAGAACGACAATTACTATACTTATTACTCTTATTATTATCAATCCAACTCATATTATTAACCATATTATGCAGATATGATCGATAGAACGACAATTACTATACATATTACTCTTCTTATTATCAATCTAACTCATATTATTAGCCATATTATGCTTCTATGATCGATAGATCGACAATGACTATACTTATTACTATTATTATCAATCCAACTTATTTTATTGGCCATATTATGCTTATATGATAGGTAGAACGACAATTACTATACTTGTTACTACTATTATTATCAACCTAAGTTATATTATTAGCTATATTATGCTTCCATGGTCGATAGAACGACAATGACTATACTTATTACTCTTATTATTACCAATCTAACTTATATTATTAGCCATATTATGCTTCTATGATCGATAGATCGACAACGACTATACTTATTACTCTTATTATTATCAATCTAACTTATATTATTGGGCATATTATGCTTATATAATCGGTAGAACGACAATTACTATACTAATTACTCTTGTTATTATCAATCCAACTCATATTATTAGCCATATTATCCTTCTATGATCGATAGAACGACAATGACTATACTTACTACTCTTATTGTTATCAATCCAACTTATATTGTTGGCCATATTATGCTTATGTGATCGGTAGAACGACAATCACTATACCTATTACTCTTATTACTATCGATCTAACTCATATTATTAGCCATATTATGCTTCTATGATCGATAGAACGATAATGACTATACTTATTACTCTTATTATTATCTATCTAACTTATATTATTGGGCATATTATGCTTATATGATCGGTAGAACGACAATTACTATACTTATCACTATTATTATTATCTATCTAACTCATATTATTAGTCATATAATACTCATATGATAGATGGACCTAAAATTACTACACTTATTACTCTTATTATTATCAATCTAACTTATATTATCAGCCATATTATGCTTCCATGGTCGGTAGAACGACAATTACTATACTAATTACTCTTATTATTATCAATCCAACTCATATTATTAACCATATTATGCAGATATGATCGATAGAACCACAATTACTATACTTATTACTCTTCTTATTATCAATCTTACTCATATTATTAGCCATATTATGCTTATATGATCGATAGAACGACAATCACTATACCTATTACTCTTGTTACTATCGATTTAACTCATATTAATAGCCATATTATGCATCTATGATCGATAGAGCGACAATTACTATACTTATTACTCTTATTATTATCAATCTAACTTATTTTATTGGCCATATTATGTTTATATGATCGGTAGAACGACAATTACTATACTTATTACTATTATTATTATCAATCCAACTCATATTATTAACCATATTATGCAGATATGATCGATAGAACGACAATTACAGTACGTAATACTTTTATTATTATCAATCCAACTCATATTATTAACCATACTATGCTTCTATGATCGATAGAACGACAATGACTATACTTATTACTATTATTATCAATCCAACTTATTTTATTGGCCATATTATGCTTATATGATAGGTAGAACGACAATTACTATACTTATTACTACTATTATTATCAACCTAAGTTATATTATTAGCTATATTATGCTTCCATGGTCGATAGAACGACAATTACTATACTTATTACTCTTATTATTATAAATCCAACTCATATTATTAACCATATTATGCAGATATGATCGATAGAACGACAATTACTATACTCAGTACACTCACTATTATCAATCTAACTCATATTATTAACCATACTATGCAGATATGATCGATAGCACGACATTTACTATACTTATTACTCTTATTGTTATCAATCTAACTCATATTATTAACCATATTATGCAGACATGATCGATAGAACTACAATTAGTATACTCCTTACTCTTATTATTATCAATCTAACTCATATTGTTAGCCATATTATGCTTATATGATCGATAGGACGAAAATTACTATACTTATTACTCTTATTATTATCAATCTAACTCATATTATAAGCCATATTATGCTTATATGATCGGTAGAACGATAATTATAATACCTATTACTCTTATTAATATCAATTTAACTCATATCATTAGCCATATTATGCTTATATGATCGATCGAACGACAATGACTATACTCACTTCTCTTATTATTATCAATCTAACTCATATTATTAGCCATATTATGCAGACATGATCGATAGAACTACAATTAGTATACTCCTTACTCTTATTATTATCAATCTAACTCATATTATTAGCCATATTATGCTTGTATGATCGATAGAACGACAATTACTATATTCATTTCTCTTATTATTATCAATCTAACTCATATTATTAGCCATATTATGCTTATATGTTCGATAGAAAGACAATTACTATACTTATTACACTCACTGTTATCAATCTGACTCATATTATTAACCACATTATGCAAATATGATCGATACAACGACAATACCATACTTATTACTCTTATTATTATCAGCCTAACTCATATTATAAGCCATATTATGCTAATATGATCGATAGAACGACAATTACTATACTTATTACACTCACTATTATCAATCTAACTCATATTATTAGCCATATTATGCTTATGTGATCGATAGAACGACAATTACTATACTTATTACACTCACTATTAACAATCTAACTCATATTATTAACCATATTATGCAGATATGATCGATAGCACGACATTTACTACACGTACTACTCTTATTATTATCAATCTAACTCATATTATTAGCCATATTATGGTTATATGATCGATAGAACGACAATTACTATATTCATTTCTCTTATTATTATCAATCTAACTCATATTATTAGCCACATTATGCTTACATGATCGATAGAAAGACAATTACTATACTTATTACACTCACTGTTATCAATCTAACTCATATTATTAACCACATTATGCAAATATGATCGATAGAACGACAATTACTATACTCATTACTCTTATTATTATCAATCTAACTCATATTATTAGCCATATTATGCTTATGTGATCGATAGAACGACATTTACTACACTTACTACTCTTATTATTATCAATCTAACTCATATTATTAACCATATTATGCAGATATGATCGATAGCACGACATTTACTATACCTATTACTCTTGTTATTATCAATCTAGCTCATATCATTAACCATATTATGCTAATATGATCGATAGAACGACAATTACTATACTTATTACACTCACTATTATCAATCTAACTCATATTATTAGCCATATTATGCTTATATGAACGATGGAACGACAATTACTATACTCATTACTCTTATTATTATCAATCTAGCTCATATTATTAACCATATTATGCTAATATGATCGATAGAACGACAATTACTATACTTATTACACTCACTATTATCAATCTAACTCATATTATTAACCATATTATGCAGATATGATCGATAGAACTACAATTAGTATACTCCTTACTCTTATTATTATCAATCTAACTCATATCATTAGCCATATTATGCTTATATGATCGATAGAACGACAATTACTATATTCATTTCTCTTATTATTATCAATCTAATTCATATTATTAGCCATATTATGCTTATATGATCGACAGAACGACAATTACTATACTTATTACTTTCATTATTATCAGCCTAACTCATATTATTAGCCATATTATGCTAATATGATCGATAGAACGACAATTACTATACTCAGTACACTCACTATTATCAATCTAACTCATATTATTAACCATACTATGCAGATATGATCGATAGCACGACATTTACTATACTTATTACTCTTATTGTTATCAATCTAACTCATATTATTAACCATATTATGCAGACATGATCGATAGAACTACAATTAGTATACTCCTTACTCTTATTATTATCAATCTAACTCATGTTATTAGCCATATTATGCATATATGATCGATAGAACGACAATTACTATACTTATTACACTCACTATTATCAATCTAACTCATATTATTAGCCATATTATGCTTATGTGATCGATAGAACGACAACTACTATACTTATTACTCTTATTATTATGAATCTAACTCATATTATTAACCATATTATGCAGATATGATCGATAGCACGACATTTACTACACTTATTACTCTTACTATTATCAATCTAACTCAGATTATTAGCCATATTATGCTTATGAGATCGACAGAACGACAATTACTATACTTATTACACTGACTGTTATCAATCTAACTCATATCATTAACCATATTATGCACATATGATCGATAGAACGACAATTACTATACTTATTACTCTTATTATTATGAATCTAACTCATATTATTAACCATATTATGCAGATATGATCGATAGCACGACATTTACTATACTTATTACTCTTATTGTTATCAATCTAACTCATATTATTAACCATATTATGCAGATATGATCGATAGAACTACATTTAGTATACTCATTACTCTTATTAATATCAATCTAACTCATAATATTAGCCATATTATGCTTATATAATCGATAGAACGACAATTACTATACTCATTACTCTTATTATTATCAATCTAACTCATATTGTTAGCCATATTATGCTTATATGATCGATAGGACGAAAATTACTATACTTATTACTCTTATTATTATCAATCTAACTCATATTATAAGCCATATTATGCTTATATGATCGGTAGAACGATAATTATAATACCTATTACTCTTATTAATATCAATTTAACTCATATCATTAGCCATATTATGCTTATATGATCGATCGAACGACAATGACTATACTCACTTCTCTTATTATTATCAATCTAACTCATATTATTAGCCATATTATGCTTATATGATCGATAGAACGACAATTACTATACTTATTACACTCACTATTATCAATCTACCTCATATTATTAGCCATATTATGCTTATGTGATCGATAGAACGACAATTACTATACTTGTTACACTCACTATTAACAATCTAACTCATATTATTAACCATATTATGCAGATATGATCGATAGCACGACATTTACTACACGTACTACTCTAATTATTATCAATCTAACTCATATTATTAGCCATATTATGGTTATATGATCGATAGAACGACAATTACTATATTCATTTCTTTTATTATTATCAATCTAACTCATATTATTAGCCACATTATGCTTATATGATCGATAGAAAGACAATTACTATACTTATTACACTGACTGTTATCAATCTAACTCATATCATTAACCATATTATGCACATATGATCGATAGAACGACAATTACTATACTTATTACTCTTATTATTATGAATCTAACTCATATTATTAACCATATTATGCATATATGATCGATAGAACGACAATTACTATACTCATTACTCTTATTATTATCAGCCTAACTCATATTATAAGCCATATTATGCTAATATGATCGATACAACGACAATTACTATACTTATTACACTCACTATTATCAATCTAACTCATATTATTAGCCATATTATGCTTATGTGATCGATAGAACGACAACTACTATACTTATTACTCTTATTATTATGAATCTAACTCATATTATTAACCATATTATGCAGATATGATCGATAGCACGACATTTACTACACTTATTACTCTTACTATTATCAATCTAACTCAGATTATTAGCCATATTATGCTTATGAGATCGACAGAACGACAATTACTATACTTATTACACTGACTGTTATCAATCTAACTCATATCATTAACCATATTATGCACATATGATCGATAGAACGACAATTACTATACTTATTACTCTTATTATTATGAATCTAACTCATATTATTAACCATATTATGCAGATATGATCGATAGCTCGACATTTACTATACTTATTACTCTTATTGTTATCAATCTAACTCATATTATTAACCATATTATGCTTATATGATCGATCGAACGACAATGACTATACTCACTTCTCTTATTATTATCAATCTAACTCATATTATTAGCCATATTATGCTTATATGATCGATAGAACGACAATTACTATACTCATTTCTCTTATTATTATCAATCTAATTCATATTATTAGTCATATTATGCTTATATGATCGACAGAACGACAATTACTATACTTATTACTCTCATTATTATCAGCCTAACTCATATTATTAGCCATATTATGCTAATATGATCGATAGAACGACAATTACTATACTTATTACACTCACTATTATCAATCTAACTCATATTATTAACCATATTATGCAGATATGATCGATAGCACGACATTTACTAAACTTATTACTCTTATTGTTATCAATCTAACTCATATTATTAACCATATTATGCAGACATGATCGATAGAACTACAATTAGTATACTCCTTACTCTTATTATTATCCACCTAACTCATGTTATTAACCACATTATGCTTATATGATCGATAGAACGACAATTACTATATTCATTTCTCTTATTATTATCAATCTAACTCATATTATTAACCATATTATGCAAACATGATCGATAGAACTACAATTAGTATACTCCTTACTCTTATTATTATCAATCTAACTCATATTGTTAGCCATATTATGCTTATATGATCGATAGAACGACAATTACTATACTCATTACTCTTATTATTATCAGCCTAACTCATATTATAAGCCTTATTATGCTAATATGATCGATACAACGACAATTACTATACTTATTACACTCACTATTATCAATCTAACTCATATTTTTAGCCATATTATGCTTATGTGATCGATAGAACGACAACTACTATACTTATTACTCTTATTATTATGAATCTAACTCATATTATTAACCATATTATGCAGATATGATCGATAGCACGACATTTACTACACTTATTGCTCTTACTATTATCAATCTGACTCAGATTATTAGCCATATTATGCTTATGAGATCGACAGAACGACAATTACTATACTTATTACACTGACTGTTATCAATCTAACTCATATCATTAACCATATTATGCACATATGATCGATAGAACGACAATTACTATACTTATTACTCTTATTATTATGAATCTAACTCATATTATTAACCATATTATGCAGATATGATCGATAGCACGACATTTACTATACTTATTACTCTTATTGTTATCAATCTAACTCATATTATTAACCATATTATGCAGATATGATCGATAGAACTACAATTAGTATACTCATTACTCTTATTAATATCAATCTAACTCATAATATTAGCCATATTATGCTTATATAATCGATAGAACGACAATTACTATACTCATTACTCTTATTATTATCAATCTAACTCATATTGTTAGCCATATTATGCTTATATGATCGATAGGACGAAAATTACTATACTTATTACTCTTATTATTATCAATCTAACTCATATTATAAGCCATATTATGCTTATATGATCGGTAGAACGATAATTATTATACCTATTACTCTTATTATTATCAATTTAACTCATATCATTAGCCATATTATGCTTATATGATCGATCGAACGACAATTAGTATACTTATTACTCTTATTGTTATCAATCTAACTCATATTATTAACCATATTATGCAGACATGATCGATAGAACTACAATTAGTATACTCCTTACTCTTATTATTATCAATCTAACTCATATTATTAGCCATATTATGCTTATATGATCGATAGAACGACAATTACTATATTCATTTCTCTTATTATTATCAATCTAACTCATATGATTAGCCATATTATGCTTATATGCTCGATAGAAAGACAATTACTATACTTATTACACTCACTGTTATCAATCTAACTCATATTATTAACCACATTATGCAAATATGATCGATACAACGACAATACTATACTCATTACTCTTATTATTATCAGCCTAACTCATATTATAAGCCATATTATGCTAATATGATCGATAGAACGACAATTACTATACTTATTACACTCACTATTATCAATCTAACTCATATTATTAGCCATATTATGCTTATGTGATCGATGGAACGACAATTACTATACTTATTACACTCACTATTAACAATCTAACTCATATTATTAACCATATTATGCAGATATGATCGATAGCACGACATTTACTACACTTACTACTCTTATTATTATCAATCTAACTCATATTATTAGCCATATTATGGTTATATGATCGATAGAACGACAATTATTATATTCATTTCTCTTATTATTATCAATCTAACTCATATTATTAGCCACATTATGCTTATATGATCGATAGAAAGACAATTACTATACTTATTACACTCACTGTTATCAATCTAACTCATATTATTAACCACATTATGCAAATATGATCGATAGAACGACAATTACTATACTCATTGCTCTTATTATTATCAATCTAACTCATATTATTAGCCATATTATGCTTATGTGATCGATAGAACGACATTTACTACACTTACTACTCTTATTATTATCAATCTAACTCATATTATTAACCATATTATGCAGATATGATCGATAGCACGACATTTACTATACCTATTACTCTTGTTATTATCAATCTAGCTCATATTATTAACCATATTATGCTAATATGGTCGATAGAACGACAATTACTATACTTATTACACTCACTATTATCAATCTAACTCATATTATTAGCCATATTATGCTTATATGAACGATAGAACGACAATTACTATACTCATTACTCTTATTATTATCAATCTAGCTCATATTATTAACCATATTATGCTAATATGATCGATAGAACGACAATTACTATACTTATTACACTCACTATTATCAATCTAACTCATATTATTAACCATATTATGCAGATATGATCGATAGAACTACAATTAGTATACTCCTTACTATTATTATTATCAATCTAACTCATATCATTAGCCATATTATGCTTATATGATCGATAGAACGACAATTACTATAATCATTTCTCTTATTATTATCAATCTAATTCATATTATTAGCCATATTATGCTTATATGATCGACAGAACGACAATTACTATACTCATTACTCTTATTATTATCAGCCTAACTCATATTATAAGCCTTATTATGCTAATATGATCGATACAACGACAATTACTATACTTATTACACTCACTATTATCAATCTAACTCATATTATTAGCCATATTGTGCTTATGTGATCGATAGAACGACAACTACTATACTTATTACTCTTATTATTATGAATCTAACTCATATTATTAACCATATTATGCAGATATGATCGATAGCACGACATTTACTATACTTATTACTCTTATTGTTATCAATCTAACTCATATTATTAACCATATTATGCAGATATGATCGATAGAACTACAATTAGTATACTCATTACTCTTATTAATATCAATCTAACTCATAATATTAGCCATATTATGCTTATGAGATCGACAGAACGACAATTACTATACTTATTACACTGACTGTTATCAATCTAACTCATATCATTAACCATATCATGCACATATGATCGATAGAACGACAATTACTATACTTATTACTCTTATCATTATGAATCTAACTCATATTATTAACCATATTATGCAGATATGATCGATAGAACTACAATTAGTATACTCATTACTCTTATTATTATCAATCTAACTCATATTATTAACCATATTATGCTTATATGATCGATAGAACGACAATTACTATATTCATTTCTCTTATTATTATCAATCTAACTCATATTATTAGCCATATTATGCTTATATGATCGATAGAACGACAATTACTATATTCATTTCTCTTATTATTATCAATCTAATTCATATTATTAGTCATATTATGCTTATATGATCGACAGAACGACAATTACTATACTTATTACTCTCATTATTATCAGCCTAACTCATATTATTAGCCATATTATGCTAATATGATCGATAGAACGACAATTACTATACTCATTACACTCACTATTATCAATCTAACTCATATTATTAACCATATTATGCAGATATGATCGATAGCACGACATTTACTACACTTATTACTCTTACTATTATCAATCTAACTCAGATTATTAGCCATATTATGCTTATGAGATCGACAGAACGACAATTACTATACTTATTACACTGACTGTTATCAATCTAACTCATATCATTAACCATATTATGCACATATGATCGATAGAACGACAATTACTATACTTATTACTCTTATTATTATGAATCTAACTCATATTATTAACCATATTATGCAGATATGATCGATAGCACGACATTTACTATACTTATTACTCTTATTGTTATCAATCTAACTCATATTATTAACCATATTATGCAGATATGATCGATAGAACTACAATTAGTATACTCATTACTCTTATTAATATCAATCTAACTCATAATATTAGCCATATTATGCTTATACAATCGATAGAACGACAATTACTATACTCATTACTCTTATTATTATCAATCTAACTCATATTGTTAGCCATATTATGCTTATATGATCGATAGGACGAAAATTACTATACTTATTACTCTTATTATTATCAATCTAACTCATATTATAAGCCATATTATGCTTATATGATCGGTAGAACGATAATTATTATACCTATTACTCTTATTATTATCAATTTAACTCATATCATTAGCCATATTATGCTTATATGATCGATCGAACGACAATGACTATATTCACTTCTCTTATTATTATCAATCTAACTCATATTATTAGCCATATTATGCTTATATGATCGATAGAACGACAATTACTATATTCATTTCTCTTATTATTATCAATCTAATTCATATTATTAGTCATATTATGCTTATATGATCGACAGAACGACAATTACTATACTTATTACTCTCATTATTATCAGCCTAACTCATATTATTAGACATATTATGCTAATATGATCGATAGAACGACAATTACTATACTTATTACACTCACTATTATCAATCTAACTCATATTATTAACCATATTATGCAGACATGATCGATAGAACTACAATTTGTATACTCCTTACTCTTATTATTATCAATCTAACTCATATTATTAGCCATATTATGCTTATATGATCGATAGAACGACAATTACTATACTTATTACACTCACTGTTATCAATCTAACTCATATTATTAGCCATATTATGCTTATGTGATCGATAGAACGACAATTACTATACTTATTACACTCACTATTAACAATCTAACTCATATTATTAACCATATTATGCAGATATGATCGATAGCATGACATTTACTACACTTACTACTCTTATTATTATCAATCTAACTCATATTATTAGCCATATTATGGTTATATGATCGATAGAACGACAATTACTATATTCATTTCTCTTATTATTATCAATCTAACTCATATTATTAGCCACATTATGCTTATATGATCGATAGAAAGACAATTACTATACTTATTACACTCACTGTTATCAATCTAACTCATATTATTAACCACATTATGCAAATATGATCGATAGAACGACAATTACTATACTCATTACTCTTATTATTATCAATCTAACTCATATTATTAGCCATATTATGCTTATGTGATCGATAGAACGACAATTACTATACTTATTACTCTTATTATTATGAATCTAACTCATATTATTAACCATGTTATGCAGATATGATCGATAGCACGACATTTATTACTCTTACTACTCTTATTATTATCAATGTAACTCATATTATTAACCATATTATGCAGATATGATCGATAGCACGACATTTACTATACCTATTACTCTTATTATTATCAATCTAGCTCATATTATTAACCATATTATGCTAATATGATCGATAGAACGACAATTACTATACTTATTGCACTCACTATTATCAATCTAACTCATATTATTAGCCATATTATGCTTATATGAACGATAGAACGACAATTACTATACTCATTACTCTTATTATTATCAATCTAGCTCATATTATTAACCATATTATGCTAATATGATCGATAGAACGACAATTACTATACTTATTACACTCACTATTATCAATCTAACTCATATTATCAACCATATTATGCAGATATGATCGATAGAACTACAATTAGTATACTCCTTACTCTTATTATTATCAATCTAACTCATATTATTAGGCATATTATGCTTATATGATCGATAGAACGACAATTACTATACTCATTACTCTTATTATTATCAGCCTAACTCATATTATAAGCCTTATTATGCTAATATGATCGATACAACGACAATTACTATACTTATTACACTCACTATTATCAATCTAACTCATATTATTAGCCATATTTTGCTTATGTGATCGATAGAACGACAACTACTATACTCATTACTCTTATTATTATCAATCTAACTCATATTGTTAGCCATATTATGCAGATATGATCGATAGCACGACATTTACTATACTTATTACTCTTATTGTTATCAATCTAACTCATATTATTAACCATATTATGCAGATATGATCGATAGAACTACAATTAGTATACTCACTACTCTTATTAATATCAATCTAACTCATAATATTAGCCATATTATGCTTATATAATCGATAGAACGACAACTACTATACTTATTACTCTTATTATTATGAATCTAACTCATATTATTAACCATATTATGCAGATATGATCGATAGCACGACATTTACTATACTTATTACTCTTATTGTTATCAATCTAACTCATATTATTAACCATATTATGCAGATATGATCGATAGAACTACAATTAGTATACTCATTACTCTTATTAATATCAATCTAACTCATAATATTAGCCATATTATGCTTATATAATCGATAGAACGACAATTACTATACTCATTACTCTTATTATTATCAATCTAACTCATATTGTTAGCCATATTATGCTTATATGATCGATAGAACGACAATTACTATACTTATTACACTCACTATTATCAATCTAACTCATATTATTAACCATATTATGCAGATATGATCGATAGCACGACATTTACTAAACTTATTACTCTTATTGTTATCAATCTAACTCATATTATTAACCATATTATGCAGACATGATCGATAGAACTACAATTAGTATACTCCTTACTCTTATTATTATCCACCTAACTCATGTTATTAACCACATTATGCTTATATGATCGATAGAACGACAATTACTATATTCATTTCTCTTATTATTATCAATCTAACTCATATTATTAACCATATTATGCAAACATGATCGATAGAACTACAATTAGTATACTCCTTACTCTTATTATTATCAATCTAACTCATATTATTAGCCATATTATGCTTATATGATCGATAGAACGACAATTACTATACTCATTACTCTTATTATTATCAGCCTAACTCATATTATAAGCCTTATTATGCTAATATGATCGATACAACGACAATTACTATACTTATTACACTCACTATTATCAATCTAACTCATATTATTAGCCATATTATGCTTATGTGATCGATAGAACGACAACTACTATACTTATTACTCTTATTATTATGAATCTAACTCATATTATTAACCATATTATGCAGATATGATCGATAGCACGACATTTACTACACTTATTACTCTTACTATTATCAATCTGACTCAGATTATTAGCCATATTATGCTTATGAGATCGACAGAACGACAATTACTATACTTATTACACTGACTGTTATCAATCTAACTCATATCATTAACCATATTATGCACATATGATCGATAGAACGACAATTACTATACTTATTACTCTTATTATTATGAATCTAACTCATATTATTAACCATATTATGCAGATATGATCGGTAGCACGACATTTACTATACTTATTACTCTTATTGTTATCAATCTAACTCATATTATTAACCATATTATGCAGATATGATCGATAGAACTACAATTAGTATACTCATTACTCTTATTAATATCAATCTAACTCATAATATTAGCCATATTATGCTTATATAATCGATAGAACGACAATTACTATACTCATTACTCTTATTATTATCAATCTAACTCATATTGTTAGCCATATTATGCTTATATGATCGATAGAACGACAATTACTATACTTATTACTCTTATTATTATGAATCTAACTCATATTATTAACCATATTATGCAGATATGATCGATAGCACGACATTTACTATACTTATTACTCTTATTGTTATCAATCTAACTCATATTATTAACCATATTATGCAGATATGATCGATAGAACTACAATTAGTATACTCATTACTCTTATTAATATCAATCTAACTCATAATATTAGCATATTATGCTTATATAATCGATAGAACGACAATTACTATACTCATTACTCTTATTATTATCAATCTAACTCATATTGTTAGCCATATTATGCTTATATGATCGATAGGACGAAAATTACTATACTTATTACTCTTATTATTATCAATTTAACTCATATCATTAGCCATATTATGCTTATATGATCGATCGAACGACAATTAGTATACTTATTACTCTTATTATTTAGAATCTAACTCATATTATTAACCATATTATGCAGATATGATCGATAGCACGACATTTACTATACTTATTACTCTTATTGTTATCAATCTAACTCATATTATTAACCATATTATGCAGATATGATCGATAGAACTACAATTAGTATACTCACTACTCTTATTAATATCAATCTAACTCATAATATTAGCCATATTATGCTTATATAATCGATAGAACGACAACTACTATACTTATTACTCTTATTATTATGAATCTAACTCATATTATTAACCATATTATGCAGATATGATCGATAGCACGACATTTACTATACTTATTACTCTTATTGTTATCAATCTAACTCATATTATTAACCATATTATGCAGATATGATCGATAGAACTACAATTAGTATACTCATTACTCTTATTAATATCAATCTAACTCATAATATTAGCCATATTATGCTTATATAATCGATAGAACGACAATTACTATACTCATTACTCTTATTATTATCAATCTAACTCATATTGTTAGCCATATTATGCTTATATGATCGATAGAACGACAATTACTATACTTATTACACTCACTATTATCAATCTAACTCATATTATTAACCATATTATGCAGATATGATCGATAGCACGACATTTACTAAACTTATTACTCTTATTGTTATCAATCTAACTCATATTATTAACCATATTATGCAGACATGATCGATAGAACTACAATTAGTATACTCCTTACTCTTATTATTATCCACCTAACTCATGTTATTAACCACATTATGCTTATATGATCGATAGAACGACAATTACTATATTCATTTCTCTTATTATTATCAATCTAACTCATATTATTAACCATATTATGCAAACATGATCGATAGAACTACAATTAGTATACTCCTTACTCTTATTATTATCAATCTAACTCATATTATTAGCCATATTATGCTTATATGATCGATAGAACGACAATTACTATACTCATTACTCTTATTATTATCAGCCTAACTCATATTATAAGCCTTATTATGCTAATATGATCGATACAACGACAATTACTATACTTATTACACTCACTATTATCAATCCTAACTCATATTATTAGCCATATTATGCTTATGTGATCGATAGAACGACAACTACTATACTTATTACTCTTATTATTATGAATCTAACTCATATTATTAACCATATTATGCAGATATGATCGATAGCACGACATTTACTACACTTATTACTCTTACTATTATCAATCTGACTCAGATTATTAGCCATATTATGCTTATGAGATCGACAGAACGACAATTACTATACTTATTACACTGACTGTTATCAATCTAACTCATATCATTAACCATATTATGCCACATATGATCGATAGAACGACAATTACTATACTTATTACTCTTATTATTATGAATCTAACTCATATTATTAACCATATTATGCAGATATGATCGGTAGCACGACATTTACTATACTTATTACTCTTATTGTTATCAATCTAACTCATATTATTAACCATATTATGCAGATATGATCGATAGAACTACAATTAGTATACTCATTACTCTTATTAATATCAATCTAACTCATAATATTAGCCATATTATGCTTATATAATCGATAGAACGACAATTACTATACTCATTACTCTTATTATTATCAATCTAACTCATATTGTTAGCCATATTATGCTTATATGATCGATAGGACGAAAATTTCTATACTTATTACTCTTATTATTATCAATCTAACTCATATTATAAGCCATATTATGCTTATATGATCGGTAGAACGATAATTATTATACCTATTACTCTTATTATTATCAATTTAACTCATATCATTAGCCATATTATGCTTATATGATCGATCGAACGACAATTAGTATACTTATTACTCTTATTGTTATCAATCTAACTCATATTATTAACCATATTATGCAGACATGATCGATAGAACTACAATTAGTATACTCCTTACTCTTATTATTATCAATCTAACTCATATTATTAGCCATATTATGCTTATATGATCGATAGAACGACAATTACTATATTCATTTCTCTTATTATTATCAATCTAACTCATATTATTAGCCATATTATGCTTATATGTTCGATAGAAAGACAATTACTATACTTATTACACTCACTGTTATCAATCTAACTCATATTATTAACCACATTATGCAAATATGATCGATACAACGACAATACTATACTCATTACTCTTATTATTATCAGCCTAACTCATATTATAAGCCATATTATGCTAATATGATCGATAGAACGACAATTACTATACTTATTACACTCACTATTATCAATCTAACTCATATTATTAGCCATATTATGCTTATGTGATCGATAGAACGACAATTACTATACTTATTACACTCACTATTAACAATCTAACTCATATTATTAACCATATTATGCAGATATGATCGATAGCACGACATTTACTACACTTACTACTCTTATTATTATCAATCTAACTCATATTATTAGCCATATTATGGTTATATGATCGATAGAACGACAATTATTATATTCATTTCTCTTATTATTATCAATCTAACTCATATTATTAGCCACATTATGCTTATATGATCGATAGAAAGACAATTACTATACTTATTACACTCACTGTTATCAATCTAACTCATATTATTAACCATATTATGCAGACATGATCGATAGAACTACAATTAGTATACTCCTTACTCTTATTATTATCAATCTAACTCATATTATTAGCCATATTATGCTTATATGATCGATAGAACGACAATTACTATATTCATTTCTCTTATTATTATCAATCTAACCCATATTATTAGCCATATTATGCTTATATGTTCGATAGAAAGACAATTACTATACTTATTACACTCACTGTTATCAATCTAACTCATATTATTAACCACATTATGCAAATATGATCGATACAACGACAACTACTATACTTATTACTCTTATTATTATGAATCTAACTCATATTATTAACCATATTATGCAGATATGATCGATAGCACGACATTTACTACACTTATTACTCTTACTATTATCAATCTGACTCAGATTATTAGCCATATTATGCTTATGAGATCGACAGAACGACAATTACTATACTTATTACACTGACTGTTATCAATCTAACTCATATCATTAACCATATTATGCACATATGATCGATAGAACGACAATTACTATACTTATTACTCTTATTATTATGAATCTAACTCATATTATTAACCATATTATGCAGATATGATCGATAGCACGACATTTACTATACTTATTACTCTTATTGTTATCAATCTAACTCATATTATTAACCATATTATGCAGATATGATCGATAGAACTACAATTAGTATACTCATTACTCTTATTAATATCAATCTAACTCATAATATTAGCCATATTATGCTTATATAATCGATAGAACGACAATTACTATACTCATTACTCTTATTATTATCAGCCTAACTCATATTATAAGCCATATTATGCTAATATGATCGATAGAACGACAATTACTATACTTATTACACTCACTATTATCAATCTAACTCATATTATTAGCCATATTATGCTTATGTGATCGATAGAACGACAATTACTATACTTATTACACTCACTATTAACAATCTAACTCATATTATTAACCATATTATGCAGATATGATCGATAGCACGACATTTACTACACTTACTACTCTTATTATTATCAATCTAACTCATATTATTAGCCATATTATGGTTATATGATCGATAGAACGACAATTATTATATTCATTTCTCTTATTATTATCAATCTAACTCATATTATTAGCCACATTATGCTTATATGATCGATAGAAAGACAATTACTATACTTATTACACTCACTGTTATCAATCTAACTCATATTATTAACCACATTATGCAAATATGATCGATAGAACGACAATTACTATACTCATTGCTCTTATTATTATCAATCTAACTCATATTATTAGCCATATTATGCTTATGTGATCGATAGAACGACATTTACTACACTTACTACTCTTATTATTATCAATCTAACTCATATTATTAACCATATTATGCAGATATGATCGATAGCACGACATTTACTATACCTATTACTCTTGTTATTATCAATCTAGCTCATATTATTAACCATATTATGCTAATATGATCGATAGAACGACAATTACTATACTTATTACA
This sequence comes from Megachile rotundata, assembly GCF_050947335.1. NCBI lineage: Eukaryota > Metazoa > Arthropoda > Insecta > Hymenoptera > Megachilidae > Megachile > Megachile rotundata. The sequence goes on along the minus strand of NW_027473512.1, from coordinate 29,047 downwards.
CTCACTATTATCAATCTAACTCATATTATTAACCATATTATGCAGATATGATCGATAGAACTACAATTAGTATACTCCTTACTATTATTATTATCAATCTAACTCATATCATTAGCCATATTATGCTTATATGATCGATAGAACGACAATTACTATAATCATTTCTCTTATTATTATCAATCTAATTCATATTATTAGCCATATTATGCTTATATGATCGACAGAACGACAATTACTATACTCATTACTCTTATTATTATCAGCCTAACTCATATTATAAGCCTTATTATGCTAATATGATCGATACAACGACAATTACTATACTTATTACACTCACTATTATCAATCTAACTCATATTATTAGCCATATTGTGCTTATGTGATCGATAGAACGACAACTACTATACTTATTACTCTTATTATTATGAATCTAACTCATATTATTAACCATATTATGCAGATATGATCGATAGCACGACATTTACTACACTTATTACTCTTACTATTATCAATCTGACTCAGATTATTAGCCATATTATGCTTATGAGATCGACAGAACGACAATTACTATACTTATTACACTGACTGTTATCAATCTAACTCATATCATTAACCATATTATGCACATATGATCGATAGAACGACAATTACTATACTTATTACTCTTATTATTATGAATCTAACTCATATTATTAACCATATTATGCAGATATGATCGATAGCACGACATTTACTATACTTATTACTCTTATTGTTATCAATCTAACTCATATTATTAACCATATTATGCAGATATGATCGATAGAACTACAATTAGTATACTCATTACTCTTATTAATATCAATCTAACTCATAATATTAGCCATATTATGCTTATATAATCGATAGAACGACAATTACTATACTCATTACTCTTATTATTATCAATCTAACTCATATTGTTAGCCATATTATGCTTATATGATCGATAGGACGAAAATTACTATACTTATTACTCTTATTATTATCAATTTAACTCATATCATTAGCCATATTATGCTTATATGATCGATCGAACGACAATTAGTATACTTATTACTCTTATTATTATGAATCTAACTCATATTATTAACCATATTATGCAGATATGATCGATAGCACGACATTTACTATACTTATTACTCTTATTGTTATCAATCTAACTCATATTATTAACCATATTATGCAGATATGATCGATAGAACTACAATTAGTATACTCATTACTCTTATTAATATCAATCTAACTCATAATATTAGCCATATTATGCTTGTATAATCGATAGAACGACAACTACTATACTTATTACTCTTATTATTATGAATCTAACTCATATTATTAACCATATTATGCAGATATGATCGATAGCACGACATTTACTATACTTATTACTCTTATTGTTATCAATCTAACTCATATTATTAACCATATTATGCAGATATGATCGATAGAACTACAATTAGTATACTCATTACTCTTATTAATATCAATCTAACTCATAATATTAGCCATATTATGCTTATATAATCGATAGAACGACAATTACTATACTCATTACTCTTATTATTATCAATCTAACTCATATTGTTAGCCATATTATGCTTATATGATCGATAGAACGACAATTACTATACTTATTACACTCACTATTATCAATCTAACTCATATTATTAACCATATTATGCAGATATGATCGATAGCACGACATTTACTAAACTTATTACTCTTATTGTTATCAATCTAACTCATATTATTAACCATATTATGCAGACATGATCGATAGAACTACAATTAGTATACTCCTTACTCTTATTATTATCCACCTAACTCATGTTATTAACCACATTATGCTTATATGATCGATAGAACGACAATTACTATATTCATTTCTCTTATTATTATCAATCTAACTCATATTATTAACCATATTATGCAAACATGATCGATAGAACTACAATTAGTATACTCCTTACGCTTATTATTATCAATCTAACTCATATTATTAGCCATATTATGCTTATATGATCGATAGAACGACAATTACTATACTCATTACTCTTATTATTATCAGCCTAACTCATATTATAAGCCTTATTATGCTAATATGATCGATACAACGACAATTACTATACTTATTACACTCACTATTATCAATCTAACTCATATTATTAGCCATATTATGCTTATGTGATCGATAGAACGACAACTACTATACTTATTACTCTTATTATTATGAATCTAACTCATATTATTAACCATATTATGCAGATATGATCGATAGCACGACATTTACTACACTTATTACTCTTACTATTATCAATCTGACTCAGATTATTAGCCATATTATGCTTATGAGATCGACAGAACGACAATTACTATACTTATTACACTGACTGTTATCAATCTAACTCATATCATTAACCATATTATGCACATATGATCGATAGAACGACAATTACTATACTTATTACTCTTATTATTATGAATCTAACTCATATTATTAACCATATTATGCAGATATGATCGATAGCACGAAATTTACTATACTCATTACTCTTATTGTTATCAATCTAACTCATATTATTAACCATATTATGCAGATATGATCGATAGAACTACAATTAGTATACTCATTACTCTTATTAATATCAATCTAACTCATAATATTAGCCATATTATGCTTATATAATCGATAGAACGACAATTACTATACTCATTACTCTTATTATTATCAATCTAACTCATATTGTTAGCCATATTATGCTTATATGATCGATAGGACGAAAATTACTATACTTATTACTCTTATTATTATCAATCTAACTCATATTATAAGCCATATTATGCTTATATGATCGGTAGAACGATAATTATTATACCTATTACTCTTATTATTATCAATTTAACTCATATCATTAGCCATATTATGCTTATATGATCGATCGAACGACAATTAGTATACTTATTACTCTTATTGTTATCAATCTAACTCATATTATTAACCATATTATGCAGACATGATCGATAGAACTACAATTAGTATACTCCTTACTCTTATTATTATCAATCTAACTCATATTATTAGCCATATTATGCTTATATGATCGATAGAACGACAATTACTATATTCATTTCTCTTATTATTATCAATCTAACTCATATTATTAGCCATATTATGCTTATATGTTCGATAGAAAGACAATTACTATACTTATTACACTCACTGTTATCAATCTAACTCATATTATTAACCACATTATGCAAATATGATCGATACAACGACAATACTATACTCATTACTCTTATTATTATCAGCCTAACTCATATTATAAGCCATATTATGCTAATATGATCGATAGAACGACAATTACTATACTTATTACACTCACTATTATCAATCTAACTCATATTATTAGCCATATTATGCTTATGTGATCGATAGAACGACAATTACTATACTTATTACACTCACTATTAACAATCTAACTCATATTATTAACCATATTATGCAGATATGATCGATAGCACGACATTTACTGCACTTACTACTCTTATTATTATCAATCTAACTCATATTATTAGCCATATTATGGTTATATGATCGATAGAACGACATTTATTATATTCATTTCTCTTATTATTATCAATCTAACTCATATTATTAGCCACATTATGCTTATATGATCGATAGAAAGACAATTACTATACTTATTACACTCACTGTTATCAATCTAACTCATATTATTAACCATATTATGCAGACATGATCGATAGAACTACAATTAGTATACTACTTACTCTTATTATTATCAATCTAACTCATATTATTAGCCATATTATGCTTATATGATCGATAGAACGACAATTACTATATTCATTTCTCTTATTATTATCAATCTAACCCATATTATTAGCCATATTATGCTTATATGTTCGATAGAAAGACAATTACTATACTTATTACACTCACTGTTATCAATCTAACTCATATTATTAACCACATTATGCAAATATGATCGATACAACGACAATGCTATACTCATTACTCTTATTATTATCAGCCTAACTCATATTATAAGCCATATTATGCTTATATAATCGATAGAACGACAATTACTATACTCATTACTCTTATTATTATCAATCTAACTCATATTGTTAGCCATATTATGCTTATATGATCGATAGAACGACAATTACTATACTTATTACACTCACTATTATCAATCTAACTCATATTATTAACCATATTATGCAGATATGATCGATAGCACGACATTTACTAAACTTATTACTCTTATTGTTATCAATCTAACTCATATTATTAACCATATTATGCAGACATGATCGATAGAACTACAATTAGTATACTCCTTACTCTTATTATTATCCACCTAACTCATGTTATTAACCACATTATGCTTATATGATCGATAGAACGACAATTACTGTATTCATTTCTCTTATTATTATCAATCTAACTCATATTATTAACCATATTATGCAAACATGATCGATAGAACTACAATTAGTATACTCCTTACGCTTATTATTATCAATCTAACTCATATTATTAGCCATATTATGCTTATATGATCGATAGAACGACAATTACTATACTCATTACTCTTATTATTATCAGCCTAACTCATATTATAAGCCATATTATGCTAATATGATCGATAGAACTACAATTACTATACTTATTACACTCACTATTATCAATCTAACTCACATTATTAACCATATTATGCAGATATGATCGATAGAAAGACAATTACTATACTCATTTCTTTTATTATTATCAATCTAACTCATATTATAAGCCTTATTATGCTAATATGATCGATACAACGACAATTACTATACTTATTACACTCACTATTATCAATCTAACTCATATTATTAGCCATATTATGCTTATGTGATCGATAGAACGACAACTACTATACTTATTACTCTTATTATTATGAATCTAACTCATATTATTAACCATATTATGCAGATATGATCGATAGCACGACATTTACTACACTTATTACTCTTACTATTATCAATCTGACTCAGATTATTAGCCATATTATGCTTATGAGATCGACAGAACGACAATTACTATACTTATTACACTGACTGTTATCAATCTAACTCATATCATTAACCATATTATGCACATATGATCGATAGAACGACAATTACTATACTTATTACTCTTATTATTATGAATCTAACTCATATTATTAACCATATTATGCAGATATGATCGATAGCACGACATTTACTATACTCATTACTCTTATTGTTATCAATCTAACTCATATTATTAACCATATTATGCAGATATGATCGATAGAACTACAATTAGTATACTCATTACTCTTATTAATATCAATCTAACTCATAATATTAGCCATATTATGCTTATATAATCGATAGAACGACAATTACTATACTCATTACTCTTATTATTATCAATCTAACTCATATTGTTAGCCATATTATGCTTATATGATCGATAGGACGAAAATTACTATACTTATTACTCTTATTATTATCAATCTAACTCATATTATAAGCCATATTATGCTTATATGATCGGTAGAACGATAATTATTATACCTATTACTCTTATTATTATCAATTTAACTCATATCATTAGCCATATTATGCTTATATGATCGATCGAACGACAATTAGTATACTTATTACTCTTATTGTTATCAATCTAACTCATATTATTAACCATATTATGCAGACATGATCGATAGAACTACAATTAGTATACTCCTTACTCTTATTATTATCAATCTAACTCATATTATTAGCCATATTATGCTTATATGATCGATAGAACGACAATTACTATATTCATTTCTCTTATTATTATCAATCTAACTCATATTATTAGCCATATTATGCTTATATGTTCGATAGAAAGACAATTACTATACTTATTACACTCACTGTTATCAATCTAACTCATATTATTAACCACATTATGCAAATATGATCGATACAACGACAATACTATACTCATTACTCTTATTATTATCAGCCTAACTCATATTATAAGCCATATTATGCTAATATGATCGATAGAACGACAATTACTATACTTATTACACTCACTATTATCAATCTAACTCATATTATTAGCCATATTATGCTTATGTGATCGATAGAACGACAATTACTATACTTATTACACTCACTATTAACAATCTAACTCATATTATTAACCATATTATGCAGATATGATCGATAGCACGACATTTACTGCACTTACTACTCTTATTATTATCAATCTAACTCATATTATTAGCCATATTATGGTTATATGATCGATAGAACGACATTTATTATATTCATTTCTCTTATTATTATCAATCTAACTCATATTATTAGCCACATTATGCTTATATGATCGATAGAAAGACAATTACTATACTTATTACACTCACTGTTATCAATCTAACTCATATTATTAACCATATTATGCAGACATGATCGATAGAACTACAATTAGTATACTACTTACTCTTATTATTATCAATCTAACTCATATTATTAGCCATATTATGCTTATATGATCGATAGAACGACAATTACTATATTCATTTCTCTTATTATTATCAATCTAACCCATATTATTAGCCATATTATGCTTATATGTTCGATAGAAAGACAATTACTATACTTATTACACTCACTGTTATCAATCTAACTCATATTATTAACCACATTATGCAAATATGATCGATACAACGACAATGCTATACTCATTACTCTTATTATTATCAGCCTAACTCATATTATAAGCCATATTATGCTTATATAATCGATAGAACGACAATTACTATACTCATTACTCTTATTATTATCAATCTAACTCATATTGTTAGCCATATTATGCTTATATGATCGATAGGACGAAAATTACTATACTTATTACTCTTATTATTATCAATCTAACTCATATTATAAGCCATATTATGCTTATATGATCGGTAGAACGATAATTATTATACCTATTACTCTTATTATTATCAATTTAACTCATATCATTAGCCATATTATGCTTATATGATCGATCGAACGACAATTAGTATACTTATTACTCTTATTGTTATCAATCTAACTGATATTATTAACCATATTATGCAGACATGATCGATAGAACTACAATTAGTATACTCCTTACTCTTATTATTATCAATCTAACTCATATTATTAGCCATATTATGCTTATATGATCGATAGAACGACAATTACTATATTCATTTCTCTTATTATTATCAATCTAACTCATATTATTAGCCATATTATGCTTATATGTTCGATAGAAAGACAATTACTATACTTATTACACTCACTGTTATCAATCTAACTCATATTATTAACCACATTATGCAAATATGATCGATACAACGACAATACTATACTCATTACTCTTATTATTATCAGCCTAACTCATATTATAAGCCATATTATGCTAATATGATCGATAGAACGACAATTACTATACTTATTACACTCACTATTATCAATCTAACTCATATTATTAGCCATATTATGCTTATGTGATCGATAGAACGACAATTACTATACTTATTACACTCACTATTAACAATCTAACTCATATTATTAACCATATTATGCAGATATGATCGATAGCACGACATTTACTACACTTACTACTCTTATTATTATCAATCTAACTCATATTATTAGCCATATTATGGTTATATGATCGATAGAACGACAATTATTATATTCATTTCTCTTATTATTATCAATCTAACTCATATTATTAGCCACATTATGCTTATATGATCGATAGAACGACAATTACTATATTCATTTCTCTTATTATTATCAATCTAACTCATATTATTAGCCATATTATGCTTATATGATCGATAGAACGACAATTACTATATTCATTTCTCTTATTATTATCAATCTAATTCATATTATTAGTCATATTATGCTTATATGATCGACAGAACGACAATTACTATACTTATTACTCTCATTATTATCAGCCTAACTCATATTATAAGCCATATTATGCTAATATGATCGATAGAACGACAATTACTATACTTATTACACTCACTATTATCAATCTAACTCATATTATTAGCCATATTATGCTTATGTGATCGATAGAACGACAATTACTATACTTATGACACTCACTATTAACAATCTAACTCATATTATTAACCATATTATGCAGATATGATCGATAGCACGACATTTACTACACTTATTACTCTTACTATTATCAATCTAACTCAGATTATTAGCCATATTATGCTTATGAGATCGACAGAACGACAATTACTATACTTATTACACTGACTGTTATCAATCTAACTCATATCATTAACCATATTATGCACATATGATCGATAGAACGACAATTACTATACTTATTACTCTTATTATTATGAATCTAACTCATATTATTAACCATATTATGCAGATATGATCGATAGCACGACATTTACTATACTTATTACTCTTATTGTTATCAATCTAACTCATATTATTAGCCATATTATGCAGATATGATCGATAGAACTACAATTAGTATACTCAATACTCTTATTAATATCAATCTAACTCATAATATTAGCCATATTATGCTTATATAATCGATAGAACGACATTTACTATACTCATTACTCTTATTATTATCAATCTAACTCATATTGTTAGCCATATTATGCTTATATGATCGATAGGACGAAAATTACTATACTTATTACTCTTATTATTATCAATCTCACTCATATTATAAGCCATATTATGCTTATATGATCGGTAGAACGATAATTATTATACCTATTACTCTTATTATTATCAATTTAACTCATATCATTAGCCATATTATGCTTATATGATCGATCGAACGACAATGACTATACTCACTTCTCTTATTATTATCAATCTAACTCATATTATTAGCCATATTATGCTTATATGATCGATAGAACGACAATTACTATATTCATTTCTCTTATTATTATCAATCTAATTCATATTATTAGTCATATTATGCTTATATGATCGACAGAACGACAATTACTATACTTATTACTCTCATTATTATTAGCCTAACTCATATTATTAGCCATATTATGCTAATATGATCGATAGAACGACAATTACTATACTTATTACACTCACTATTATCAATCTAACTCATATTATTAACCATATTATGCAGATATGATCGATAGCACGACATTTACTATACTTATTACTCTTATTGTTATCAATCTAACTCATATTATTAACCATATTATGCAGACATGATCGATAGAACTACAATTAGTATACTCCTTACTCTTATTATTATCAATCTAACTCATATTATTAACCATATTATGCTTATATGATCGATAGAACGACAATTACTATATTCATTTCTCTTATTATTATCAATCTAACTCATATTATTAGCCATATTATGCTTATATGATCGATAGAAAGATAATTACTATACTTATTACACTCACTGTTATCAATCTAACTCATATTATTAACCACATTATGCAAATATGATCGATAGAACGACAATGACTATACTCATTACTCTTATTATTATCAGCCTAACTCATATTATAAGCCATATTATGCTAATATGATCGATAGAACTACAATTACTATACTTATTACACTCACTATTATCAATCTAACTCACATTATTAACCATATTATGCAGATATGATCGATAGAAAGACAATTACTATACTCATTTCTTTTATTATTATCAATCTAACTCATATTATTAGCCATATTATGCTTATGTGATCGATAGAACGACAATTACTATACTTATTTCTCTTATTATTATGAATCTAACTCATATTATTAACCATATTATGCAGATATGATCGATAGCACGACATTTACTACACTTATTACTCTTACTATTATCAATCTAACTCAGATTATTAGCCATATTATGCTTATGTGATCGACAGAACGACAATTACTATACTTATTACACTCACTGTTATCAATCTAACTCATATTATTAACCATATTATGCACATATGGTCGATAGAACGACAGTTACTATACTTATTACTCTTATTATTATGAATCTAACTCATATTATTAACCATATTATGCAGATATGATCGATAGAACTACAATTAGTATACTCATTACTCTTATTATTATCAATCTAACTCATATTATTAACCATATTATGCTTATATGATCGATAGAACGACAATTACTATATTCATTTCTCTTATTATTATCAATCTAATTCATATTATTAGTCATATTATGCTTATATGATCAACAGAACGACAATTACTATACTTATTACTCTCATTATTATCAGCCTAACTCATATTATAAGCCATATTATGCTAATATGATCGATAGAACGACAATTACTATACTTATTACACTCACTATTATCAATCTAACTCATATTATTAGCCATATTATGCTTATGTGATCGATAGAACGACAATTACTATACTTATGACACTCACTATTAACAATCTAACTCATATTATTAACCATATTATGCAGATATGATCGATAGCACGACATTTACTACACTTACTACTCTTATTATTATCAATCTAACTCATATTATTAGCCATATTATGGTTATATGATCGATAGAACGACAATTATTATATTCATTTCTCTTATTATTATCAATCTAACTCATATTATTAGCCACATTATGCTTATATGATCGATAGAAAGACAATTACTATACTTATTACACTCACTGTTATCAATCTAACTCATATTATTAACCACATTATGCAAATATGATCGATAGAACGACAATTACTATACTCATTGCTCTTATTATTATCAATCTAACTCATATTATTAGCCATATTATGCTTATGTGATCGATAGAACGACATTTACTACACTTACTACTCTTATTATTATCAATCTAACTCATATTATTAACCATATTATGCAGATATGATCGATAGCACGACATTTACTATACCTATTACTCTTGTTATTATCAATCTAGCTCATATTATTAACCATATTATGCTAATATGATCGATAGAACGACAATTACTATACTTATTACACTCACTATTATCAATCTAACTCATATTATTAGCCATATTATGCTTATATGAACGATAGAACGACAATTACTGTACTCATTACTCTTATTATTATCAATCTAGTTCATATTATTAGCCATATTATGCTTATATGATCGACAGAACGACAATTACTATACTTATTACTCTCATTATTATCAGCCTAACTCATATTATTAGCCATATTATGCTAATATGATCGATAGAACGACAATTACTATACTCAGTACACTCACTATTATCAATCTAACTCATATTATTAACCATACTATGCAGATATGATCGATAGCACGACATTTACTATACTTATTACTCTTATTGTTATCAATCTAACTCATATTATTAACCATATTATGCAGACATGATCGATAGAACTACAATTAGTATACTCCTTACTCTTATTATTATCAATCTAACTCATATTATTAGCCATATTATGCATATATGATCGATAGAACGACAATTACTATACTCATTACTCTTATTATTATCAGCCTAACTCATATTATAAGCCATATTATGCTAATATGATCGATACAACGACAATTACTATACTTATTACACTCACTATTATCAATCTAACTCATATTATTAACCATATTATGCAGATATGATCGATAGCACGACATTTACTACACTTATTACTCTTACTATTATCAATCTAACTCAGATTATTAGCCATATTATGCTTATGAGATCGACAGAACGACAATTACTATACTTATTACACTGACTGTTATCAATCTAACTCATATCATTAACCATATTATGCACATATGATCGATAGAACGACAATTACTATACTTATTACTCTTATTATTATGAATCTAACTCATATTATTAACCATATTATGCAGATATGATCGATAGCACGACATTTACTATACTTATTACTCTTATTGTTATCAATCTAACTCATATTATTAACCATATTATGCAGATATGATCGATAGAACTACAATTAGTATACTCAATACTCTTATTAATATCAATCTAACTCATAATATTAGCCATATTATGCTTATATAATCGATAGAACGACAATTACTATACTCATTACTCTTATTATTATCAATCTAACTCATATTGTTAGCCATATTATGCTTATATGATCGATAGGACGAAAATTACTATACTTATTACTCTTATTATTATCAATCTAACTCATATTATAAGCCATATTATGCTTATATGATCGGTAGAACGATAATTATTATACCTATTACTCTTATTATTATCAATTTAACTCATATCATTAGCCATATTATGCTTATATGATCGATCGAACGACAATGACTATACTCACTTCTCTTATTATTATCAATCTAACTCATATTATTAGCCATATTATGCTTATGTGATCGATAGAACGACAATTACTATACTTATTTCTCTTATTATTATGAATCTAACTCATATTATTAACCATATTATGCAGATATGATCGATAGCACGACATTTACTACACTTATTACTCTTACTATTATCAATCTAACTCAGATTATTAGCCATATTATGCTTATGTGATCGACAGAACGACAATTACTATACTTATTACACTCACTGTTATCAATCTAACTCATATTATTAACCACATTATGCAAATATGATCGATACAACGACAATACTATACTCATTACTCTTATTATTATCAGCCTAACTCATATTATAAGCCATATTATGCTAATATGATCGATAGAACGACAATTACTATACTTATTACACTCACTATTATCAATCTAACTCATATTATTAGCCATATTATGCTTATGTGATCGATAGAACGACAATTACTATACTTATTACACTCACTATTAACAATCTAACTCATATTATTAACCATATTATGCAGATATGATCGATAGCACGACATTTACTACACTTACTACTCTTATTATTATCAATCTAACTCATATTATTAGCCATATTATGGTTATATGATCGATAGAACGACAATTATTATATTCATTTCTCTTATTATTATCAATCTAACTCATATTATTAGCCACATTATGCTTATATGATCGATAGAAAGACAATTACTATACTTATTACACTCACTGTTATCAATCTAACTCATATTATTAACCATATTATGCAGACATGATCGATAGAACTACAATTAGTATACTCCTTACTCTTATTATTATCAATCTAACTCATATTATTAGCCATATTATGCTTATATGATCGATAGAACGACAATTACTATATTCATTTCTCTTATTATTATCAATCTAACCCATATTATTAGCCATATTATGCTTATATGTTCGATAGAAAGACAATTACTATACTTATTACACTCACTGTTATCAATCTAACTCATATTATTAACCACATTATGCAAATATGATCGATACAACGACAATACTATACTCATTACTCTTATTATTATCAGCCTAACTCATATTATAAGCCATATTATGCTAATATGATCGATAGAACGACAATTACTATACTTATTACACTCACTATTATCAATCTAACTCACATTATTAACCATATTATGCAGATATGATCGATAGAAAGACAATTACTATACTCATTTCTTTTATTATTATCAATCTAACTCATATTATTAGCCATATTATGCTTATGTGATCGATAGAACGACATTTACTACACTTACTACTCTTATTATTATCAATCTAACTCATATTATTAACCATATTATGCAGATATGATCGATAGCACGACATTTACTATACCTATTACTCTTGTTATTATCAATCTAGCTCATATTATTAACCATATTATGCTAATATGATCGATAGAACGACAATTACTATACTTATTACACTCACTATTATCAATCTAACTCATATTATTAGCCATATTATGCTTATATGAACGATAGAACGACAATTACTGTACTCATTACTCTTATTATTATCAATCTAGTTCATATTATTAGCCATATTATGCTTATATGATCGACAGAACGACAATTACTATACTTATTACTCTCATTATTATCAGCCTAACTCATATTATTAGCCATATTATGCTAATATGATCGATAGAACGACAATTACTATACTCAGTACACTCACTATTATCAATCTAACTCATATTATTAACCATACTATGCAGATATGATCGATAGCACGACATTTACTATACTTATTACTCTTATTGTTATCAATCTAACTCATATTATTAACCATATTATGCAGACATGATCGATAGAACTACAATTAGTATACTCCTTACTCTTATTATTATCAATCTAACTCATATTATTAGCCATATTATGCATATATGATCGATAGAACGACAATTACTATACTCATTACTCTTATTATTATCAGCCTAACTCATATTATAAGCCATATTATGCTAATATGATCGATACAACGACAATTACTATACTTATTACACTCACTATTATCAATCTAACTCATATTATTAACCATATTATGCAGATATGATCGATAGCACGACATTTACTACACTTATTACTCTTACTATTATCAATCTAACTCAGATTATTAGCCATATTATGCTTATGAGATCGACAGAACGACAATTACTATACTTATTACACTGACTGTTATCAATCTAACTCATATCATTAACCATATTATGCACATATGATCGATAGAACGACAATTACTATACTTATTACTCTTATTATTATGAATCTAACTCATATTATTAACCATATTATGCAGATATGATCGATAGCACGACATTTACTATACTTATTACTCTTATTGTTATCAATCTAACTCATATTATTAACCATATTATGCAGATATGATCGATAGAACTACAATTAGTATACTCAATACTCTTATTAATATCAATCTAACTCATAATATTAGCCATATTATGCTTATATAATCGATAGAACGACAATTACTATACTCATTACTCTTATTATTATCAATCTAACTCATATTGTTAGCCATATTATGCTTATATGATCGATAGGACGAAAATTACTATACTTATTACTCTTATTATTATCAATCTAACTCATATTATAAGCCATATTATGCTTATATGATCGGTAGAACGATAATTATTATACCTATTACTCTTATTATTATCAATTTAACTCATATCATTAGCCATATTATGCTTATATGATCGATCGAACGACAATGACTATACTCACTTCTCTTATTATTATCAATCTAACTCATATTATTAGCCATATTATGCTTATGTGATCGATAGAACGACAATTACTATACTTATTTCTCTTATTATTATGAATCTAACTCATATTATTAACCATATTATGCAGATATGATCGATAGCACGACATTTACTACACTTATTACTCTTACTATTATCAATCTAACTCAGATTATTAGCCATATTATGCTTATGTGATCGACAGAACGACAATTACTATACTTATTACACTCACTGTTATCAATCTAACTCATATTATTAACCACATTATGCAAATATGATCGATACAACGACAATACTATACTCATTACTCTTATTATTATCAGCCTAACTCATATTATAAGCCATATTATGCTAATATGATCGATAGAACGACAATTACTATACTTATTACACTCACTATTATCAATCTAACTCATATTATTAGCCATATTATGCTTATGTGATCGATAGAACGACAATTACTATACTTATTACACTCACTATTAACAATCTAACTCATATTATTAACCATATTATGCAGATATGATCGATAGCACGACATTTACTACACTTACTACTCTTATTATTATCAATCTAACTCATATTATTAGCCATATTATGGTTATATGATCGATAGAACGACAATTATTATATTCATTTCTCTTATTATTATCAATCTAACTCATATTATTAGCCACATTATGCTTATATGATCGATAGAAAGACAATTACTATACTTATTACACTCACTGTTATCAATCTAACTCATATTATTAACCATATTATGCAGACATGATCGATAGAACTACAATTAGTATACTCCTTACTCTTATTATTATCAATCTAACTCATATTATTAGCCATATTATGCTTATATGATCGATAGAACGACAATTACTATATTCATTTCTCTTATTATTATCAATCTAACCCATATTATTAGCCATATTATGCTTATATGTTCGATAGAAAGACAATTACTATACTTATTACACTCACTGTTATCAATCTAACTCATATTATTAACCACATTATGCAAATATGATCGATACAACGACAATACTATACTCATTACTCTTATTATTATCAGCCTAACTCATATTATAAGCCATATTATGCTAATATGATCGATAGAACGACAATTACTATACTTATTACACTCACTATTATCAATCTAACTCATATTATTAGCCATATTATGCTTATGTGATCGATAGAACGACAATTACTATACTTATGACACTCACTATTAACAATCTAACTCATATTATTAACCATATTATGCAGATATGATCGATAGCACGACATTTACTACACTTACTACTCTTATTATTATCAATCTAACTCATATTATTAGCCATATTATGGTTATATGATCGATAGAACGACAATTATTATATTCATTTCTCTTATTATTATCAATCTAACTCATATTATTAGCCACATTATGCTTATATGATCGATAGAAAGACAATTACTATACTTATTACACTCACTGTTATCAATCTAACTCATATTATTAACCACATTATGCAAATATGATCGATAGAACGACAATTACTATACTCATTGCTCTTATTATTATCAATCTAACTCATATTATTAGCCATATTATGCTTATGTGATCGATAGAACGACATTTACTACACTTACTACTCTTATTATTATCAATCTAACTCATATTATTAACCATATTATGCAGATATGATCGATAGCACGACATTTACTATACCTATTACTCTTGTTATTATCAATCTAGCTCATATTATTAACCATATTATGCTAATATGATCGATAGAACGACAATTACTATACTTATTACACTCACTATTATCAATCTAACTCATATTATTAGCCATATTATGCTTATATGAACGATAGAACGACAATTACTGTACTCATTACTCTTATTATTATCAATCTAGTTCATATTATTAGCCATATTATGCTTATATGATCGACAGAACGACAATTACTATACTTATTACTCTCATTATTATCAGCCTAACTCATATTATTAGCCATATTATGCTAATATGATCGATAGAACGACAATTACTATACTCAGTACACTCACTATTATCAATCTAACTCATATTATTAACCATACTATGCAGATATGATCGATAGCACGACATTTACTATACTTATTACTCTTATTGTTATCAATCTAACTCATATTATTAACCATATTATGCAGACATGATCGATAGAACTACAATTAGTATACTCCTTACTCTTATTATTATCAATCTAACTCATATTATTAGCCACATTATGCTTATATGATCGATAGAAAGACAATTACTATACTTATTACACTCACTGTTATCAATCTAACTCATATTATTAACCACATTATGCAAATATGATCGATAGAACGACAATTACTATACTCATTGCTCTTATTATTATCAATCTAACTCATATTATTAGCCATATTATGCTTATGTGATCGATAGAACGACATTTACTACACTTACTACTCTTATTATTATCAATCTAACTCATATTATTAACCATATTATGCAGATATGATCGATAGCACGACATTTACTATACCTATTACTCTTGTTATTATCAATCTAGCTCATATTATTAACCATATTATGCTAATATGATCGATAGAACGACAATTACTATACTTATTACACTCACTATTATCAATCTAACTCATATTATTAGCCATATTATGCTTATATGAACGATAGAACGACAATTACTGTACTCATTACTCTTATTATTATCAATCTAGTTCATATTATTAGCCATATTATGCTTATATGATCGACAGAACGACAATTACTATACTTATTACTCTCATTATTATCAGCCTAACTCATATTATTAGCCATATTATGCTAATATGATCGATAGAACGACAATTACTATACTCAGTACACTCACTATTATCAATCTAACTCATATTATTAACCATACTATGCAGATATGATCGATAGCACGACATTTACTATACTTATTACTCTTATTGTTATCAATCTAACTCATATTATTAACCATATTATGCAGACATGATCGATAGAACTACAATTAGTATACTCCTTACTCTTATTATTATCAATCTAACTCATATTATTAGCCATATTATGCATATATGATCGATAGAACGACAATTACTATACTCATTACTCTTATTATTATCAGCCTAACTCATATTATAAGCCATATTATGCTAATATGATCGATACAACGACAATTACTATACTTATTACACTCACTATTATCAATCTAACTCATATTATTAACCATATTATGCAGATATGATCGATAGCACGACATTTACTACACTTATTACTCTTACTATTATCAATCTAACTCAGATTATTAGCCATATTATGCTTATGAGATCGACAGAACGACAATTACTATACTTATTACACTGACTGTTATCAATCTAACTCATATCATTAACCATATTATGCACATATGATCGATAGAACGACAATTACTATACTTATTACTCTTATTATTATGAATCTAACTCATATTATTAACCATATTATGCAGATATGATCGATAGCACGACATTTACTATACTTATTACTCTTATTGTTATCAATCTAACTCATATTATTAACCATATTATGCAGATATGATCGATAGAACTACAATTAGTATACTCAATACTCTTATTAATATCAATCTAACTCATAATATTAGCCATATTATGCTTATATAATCGATAGAACGACAATTACTATACTCATTACTCTTATTATTATCAATCTAACTCATATTGTTAGCCATATTATGCTTATATGATCGATAGGACGAAAATTACTATACTTATTACTCTTATTATTATCAATCTAACTCATATTATAAGCCATATTATGCTTATATGATCGGTAGAACGATAATTATTATACCTATTACTCTTATTATTATCAATTTAACTCATATCATTAGCCATATTATGCTTATATGATCGATCGAACGACAATGACTATACTCACTTCTCTTATTATTATCAATCTAACTCATATTATTAGCCATATTATGCTTATGTGATCGATAGAACGACAATTACTATACTTATTTCTCTTATTATTATGAATCTAACTCATATTATTAACCATATTATGCAGATATGATCGATAGCACGACATTTACTACACTTATTACTCTTACTATTATCAATCTAACTCAGATTATTAGCCATATTATGCTTATGTGATCGACAGAACGACAATTACTATACTTATTACACTCACTGTTATCAATCTAACTCATATTATTAACCACATTATGCAAATATGATCGATACAACGACAATACTATACTCATTACTCTTATTATTATCAGCCTAACTCATATTATAAGCCATATTATGCTAATATGATCGATAGAACGACAATTACTATACTTATTACACTCACTATTATCAATCTAACTCATATTATTAGCCATATTATGCTTATGTGATCGATAGAACGACAATTACTATACTTATTACACTCACTATTAACAATCTAACTCATATTATTAACCATATTATGCAGATATGATCGATAGCACGACATTTACTACACTTACTACTCTTATTATTATCAATCTAACTCATATTATTAGCCATATTATGGTTATATGATCGATAGAACGACAATTATTATATTCATTTCTCTTATTATTATCAATCTAACTCATATTATTAGCCACATTATGCTTATATGATCGATAGAAAGACAATTACTATACTTATTACACTCACTGTTATCAATCTAACTCATATTATTAACCATATTATGCAGACATGATCGATAGAACTACAATTAGTATACTCCTTACTCTTATTATTATCAATCTAACTCATATTATTAGCCATATTATGCTTATATGATCGATAGAACGACAATTACTATATTCATTTCTCTTATTATTATCAATCTAACCCATATTATTAGCCATATTATGCTTATATGTTCGATAGAAAGACAATTACTATACTTATTACACTCACTGTTATCAATCTAACTCATATTATTAACCACATTATGCAAATATGATCGATACAACGACAATACTATACTCATTACTCTTATTATTATCAGCCTAACTCATATTATAAGCCATATTATGCTAATATGATCGATAGAACGACAATTACTATACTTATTACACTCACTATTATCAATCTAACTCATATTATTAGCCATATTATGCTTATGTGATCGATAGAACGACAATTACTATACTTATGACACTCACTATTAACAATCTAACTCATATTATTAACCATATTATGCAGATATGATCGATAGCACGACATTTACTACACTTACTACTCTTATTATTATCAATCTAACTCATATTATTAGCCATATTATGGTTATATGATCGATAGAACGACAATTATTATATTCATTTCTCTTATTATTATCAATCTAACTCATATTATTAGCCACATTATGCTTATATGATCGATAGAAAGACAATTACTATACTTATTACACTCACTGTTATCAATCTAACTCATATTATTAACCACATTATGCAAATATGATCGATAGAACGACAATTACTATACTCATTGCTCTTATTATTATCAATCTAACTCATATTATTAGCCATATTATGCTTATGTGATCGATAGAACGACATTTACTACACTTACTACTCTTATTATTATCAATCTAACTCATATTATTAACCATATTATGCAGATATGATCGATAGCACGACATTTACTATACCTATTACTCTTGTTATTATCAATCTAGCTCATATTATTAACCATATTATGCTAATATGATCGATAGAACGACAATTACTATACTTATTACACTCACTATTATCAATCTAACTCATATTATTAGCCATATTATGCTTATATGAACGATAGAACGACAATTACTGTACTCATTACTCTTATTATTATCAATCTAGTTCATATTATTAGCCATATTATGCTTATATGATCGACAGAACGACAATTACTATACTTATTACTCTCATTATTATCAGCCTAACTCATATTATTAGCCATATTATGCTAATATGATCGATAGAACGACAATTACTATACTCAGTACACTCACTATTATCAATCTAACTCATATTATTAACCATACTATGCAGATATGATCGATAGCACGACATTTACTATACTTATTACTCTTATTGTTATCAATCTAACTCATATTATTAACCATATTATGCAGACATGATCGATAGAACTACAATTAGTATACTCCTTACTCTTATTATTATCAATCTAACTCATATTATTAGCCATATTATGCATATATGATCGATAGAACGACAATTACTATACTCATTACTCTTATTATTATCAGCCTAACTCATATTATAAGCCATATTATGCTAATATGATCGATACAACGACAATTACTATACTTATTACACTCACTATTATCAATCTAACTCATATTATTAACCATATTATGCAGATATGATCGATAGCACGACATTTACTACACTTATTACTCTTACTATTATCAATCTAACTCAGATTATTAGCCATATTATGCTTATGAGATCGACAGAACGACAATTACTATACTTATTACACTGACTGTTATCAATCTAACTCATATCATTAACCATATTATGCACATATGATCGATAGAACGACAATTACTATACTTATTACTCTTATTATTATGAATCTAACTCATATTATTAACCATATTATGCAGATATGATCGATAGCACGACATTTACTATACTTATTACTCTTATTGTTATCAATCTAACTCATATTATTAACCATATTATGCAGATATGATCGATAGAACTACAATTAGTATACTCAATACTCTTATTAATATCAATCTAACTCATAATATTAGCCATATTATGCTTATATAGTCGATAGAACGACAATTACTATACTCATTACTCTTATTATTATCAATCTAACTCATATTGTTAGCCATATTATGCTTATATGATCGATAGGACGAAAATTACTATACTTATTACTCTTATTATTATCAATCTAACTCATATTATAAGCCATATTATGCTTATATGATCGGTAGAACGATAATTATTATACCTATTACTCTTATTATTATCAATTTAACTCATATCATTAGCCATATTATGCTTATATGATCGATCGAACGACAATGACTATACTCACTTCTCTTATTATTATCAATCTAACTCATATTATTAGCCATATTATGCTTATATGATCGATAGAACGACAATTACTATATTCATTTCTCTTATTATTATCAATCTAATTCATATTATTAGTCATATTATGCTTATATGATCGACAGAACGACAATTACTATACTTATTACTCTCATTATTATTAGCCTAACTCATATTATTAGCCATATTATGCTAATATGATCGATAGAACGACAATTACTATACTTATTACACTCACTATTATCAATCTAACTCATATTATTAACCATATTATGCAGATATGATCGATAGCACGACATTTACTATACTTATTACTCTTATTGTTATCAATCTAACTCATATTATTAACCATATTATGCAGACATGATCGATAGAACTACAATTAGTATACTCCTTACTCTTATTATTATCAATCTAACTCATATTATTAACCATATTATGCTTATATGATCGATAGAACGACAATTACTATATTCATTTCTCTTATTATTATCAATCTAACTCATATTATTAGCCTTATTATGCTTATATGATCGATAGAAAGATAATTACTATACTTATTACACTCACTGTTATCAATCTAACTCATATTATTAACCACATTATGCAAATATGATCGATAGAACGACAATGACTATACTCATTACTCTTATTATTATCAGCCTAACTCATATTATAAGCCATATTATGCTAATATGATCGATAGAACTACAATTACTATACTTATTACACTCACTATTATCAATCTAACTCACATTATTAACCATATTATGCAGATATGATCGATAGAAAAGACAATTACTATACTCATTTCTTTTATTATTATCAATCTAACTCATATTATTAGCCATATTATGCTTATGTGATCGATAGAACGACAATTACTATACTTATTTCTCTTATTATTATGAATCTAACTCATATTATTAACCATATTATGCAGATATGATCGATAGCACGACATTTACTACACTTATTACTCTTACTATTATCAATCTAACTCATATTATTAGCCATATTATGCTTATGTGATCGATAGAACGACAATTACTATACTTATGACACTCACTATTAACAATCTAACTTATATTATTAACCATATTATGCAGATATGATCGATAGCACGACATTTACTACACTTACTACTCTTATTATTATCAATCTAACTCATATTATTAGCCATATTATGGTTATATGATCGATAGAACGACAATTATTATATTCATTTCTCTTATTATTATCAATCTAACTCATATTATTAGCCACATTATGCTTATATGATCGATAGAAAGACAATTACTATACTTATTACACTCACTGTTATCAATCTAACTCATATTATTAACCACATTATGCAAATATGATCGATAGAACGACAATTACTATACTCATTGCTCTTATTATTATCAATCTAACTCATATTATTAGCCATATTATGCTTATGTGATCGATAGAACGACATTTACTACACTTACTACTCTTATTATTATCAATCTAACTCATATTATTAACCATATTATGCAGATATGATCGATAGCACGACATTTACTATACCTATTACTCTTGTTATTATCAATCTAGGCTCATATTATTAACCATATTATGCTAATATGATCGATAGAACGACAATTACTATACTTATTACACTCACTATTATCAATCTAACTCATATTATTAGCCATATTATGCTTATATGAACGAGTAGAACGACAATTACTGTACTCATTACTCTTATTATTATCAATCTAGTTCATATTATTAGCCATATTATGCTTATATGATCGACAGAACGACAATTACTATACTTATTACTCTCATTATTATCAGCCTAACTCATATTATTAGCCATATTATGCTAATATGATCGATAGAACGACAATTACTATACTCAGTACACTCACTATTATCAATCTAACTCATATTATTAACCATACTATGCAGATATGATCGATAGCACGACATTTACTATACTTATTACTCTTATTGTTATCAATCTAACTCATATTATTAACCATATTATGCAGACATGATCGATAGAACTACAATTAGTATACTCCTTACTCTTATTATTATCAATCTAACTCATATTATTAGCCATATTATGCATATATGATCGATAGAACGACAATTACTATACTCATTACTCTTATTATTATCAGCCTAACTCATATTATAAGCCATATTATGCTAATATGATCGATACAACGACAATTACTATACTTATTACACTCACTATTATCAATCTAACTCATATTATTAACCATATTATGCAGATATGATCGATAGCACGACATTTACTATACTTATTACTCTTATTGTTTATCAATCTAACTCATATTATTAACCATATTATGCAGATATGATCGATAGAACTACAATTAGTATACTCAATACTCTTATTAATATCAATCTAACTCATAATATTAGCCATATTATGCTTATATAATCGATAGAACGACAATTACTATACTCATTACTCTTATTATTATCAATCTAACTCATATTGTTAGCCATATTATGCTTATATGATCGATAGGACGAAAATTACTATACTTATTACTCTTATTATTATCAATCTAACTCATATTATAAGCCATATTATGCTTATATGATCGGTAGAACGATAATTATTATACCTATTACTCTTATTATTATCAATTTAACTCATATCATTAGCCATATTATGCTTATATGATCGATCGAACGACAATGACTATACTCACTTCTCTTATTATTATCAATCTAACTCATATTATTAGCCATATTATGCTTATATGATCGATAGAACGACAATTACTATATTCATTTCTCTTATTATTATCAATCTAATTCATATTATTAGTCATATTATGCTTATATGATCGACAGAACGACAATTACTATACTTATTACTCTCATTATTATTAGCCTAACTCATATTATTAGCCATATTATGCTAATATGATCGATAGAACGACAATTACTATACTTATTACACTCACTATTATCAATCTAACTCATATTATTAACCATATTATGCAGATATGATCGATAGCACGACATTTACTATACTTATTACTCTTATTGTTATCAATCTAACTCATATTATTAACCATATTATGCAGACATGATCGATAGAACTACAATTAGTATACTCCTTACTCTTATTATTATCAATCTAACTCATATTATTAACCATATTATGCTTATATGATCGATAGAACGACAATTACTATATTCATTTCTCTTATTATTATCAATCTAACTCATATTATTAGCCATATTATGCTTATATGATCGATAGAAAGATAATTACTATACTTATTACACTCACTGTTATCAATCTAACTCATATTATTAACCACATTATGCAAATATGATCGATAGAACGACAATGACTATACTCATTACTCTTATTATTATCAGCCTAACTCATATTATAAGCCATATTATGCTAATATGATCGATAGAACTACAATTACTATACTTATTACACTCACTATTATCAATCTAACTCACATTATTAACCATATTATGCAGATATGATCGATAGAAAGACAATTACTATACTCATTTCTTTTATTATTATCAATCTAACTCATATTATTAGCCATATTATGCTTATGTGATCGATAGAACGACAATTACTATACTTATTTCTCTTATTATTATGAATCTAACTCATATTATTAACCATATTATGCAGATATGATCGATAGCACGACATTTACTACACTTATTACTCTTACTATTATCAATCTAACTCAGATTATTAGCCATATTATGCTTATGTGATCGACAGAACGACAATTACTATACTTATTACACTCACTGTTATCAATCTAACTCATATTATTAACCATATTATGCACATATGGTCGATAGAACGACAGTTACTATACTTATTACTCTTATTATTATGAATCTAACTCATATTATTAACCATATTATGCAGATATGATCGATAGAACTACAATTAGTATACTCATTACTCTTATTATTATCAATCTAACTCATATTATTAACCATATTATGCTTATATGATCGATAGAACGACAATTACTATATTCATTTCTCTTATTATTATCAATCTAACTCATATTATTAGCCATATTATGCTTATATGATCGATAGAACGACAATTACTATATTCATTTCTCTTATTATTATCAATCTAATTCATATTATTAGTCATATTATGCTTATATGATCGACAGAACGACAATTACTATACTTATTACTCTCATTATTATCAGCCTAACTCATATTATAAGCCATATTATGCTAATATGATCGATAGAACGACAATTACTATACTTATTACACTCACTATTATCAATCTAACTCATATTATTAGCCATATTATGCTTATGTGATCGATAGAACGACAATTACTATACTTATGACACTCACTATTAACAATCTAACTCATATTATTAACCATATTATGCAGATATGATCGATAGCACGACATTTACTACACTTACTACTCTTATTATTATCAATCTAACTCATATTATTAGCCATATTATGGTTATATGATCGATAGAACGACAATTATTATATTCATTTCTCTTATTATTATCAATCTAACTCATATTATTAGCCACATTATGCTTATATGATCGATAGAAAGACAATTACTATACTTATTACACTCACTGTTATCAATCTAACTCATATTATTAACCACATTATGCAAATATGATCAATAGAACGACAATTACTATACTCATTGCTCTTATTATTATCAATCTAACTCATATTATTAGCCATATTATGCTTATGTGATCGATAGAACGACATTTACTACACTTACTACTCTTATTATTATCAATCTAACTCATATTATTAACCATATTATGCAGATATGATCGATAGCACGACATTTACTATACCTATTACTCTTGTTATTATCAATCTAGCTCATATTATTAACCATATTATGCTAATATGATCGATAGAACGACAATTACTATACTTATTACACTCACTATTATCAATCTAACTCATATTATTAGCCATATTATGCTTATATGAACGATAGAACGACAATTACTGTACTCATTACTCTTATTATTATCAATCTAGTTCATATTATTAGCCATATTATGCTTATATGATCGACAGAACGACAATTACTATACTTATTACTCTCATTATTATCAGCCTAACTCATATTATTAGCCATATTATGCTAATATGATCGATAGAACGACAATTACTATACTCAGTACACTCACTATTATCAATCTAACTCATATTATTAACCATACTATGCAGATATGATCGATAGCACGACATTTACTATACTTATTACTCTTATTGTTATCAATCTAACTCATATTATTAACCATATTATGCAGACATGATCGATAGAACTACAATTAGTATACTCCTTACTCTTATTATTATCAATCTAACTCATATTATTAGCCATATTATGCATATATGATCGATAGAACGACAATTACTATACTCATTACTCTTATTATTATCAGCCTAACTCATATTATAAGCCATATTATGCTAATATGATCGATACAACGACAATTACTATACTTATTACACTCACTATTATCAATCTAACTCATATTATTAACCATATTATGCAGATATGATCGATAGCACGACATTTACTACACTTATTACTCTTACTATTATCAATCTAACTCAGATTATTAGCCATATTATGCTTATGAGATCGACAGAACGACAATTACTATACTTATTACACTGACTGTTATCAATCTAACTCATATCATTAACCATATTATGCACATATGATCGATAGAACGACAATTACTATACTTATTACTCTTATTATTATGAATCTAACTCATATTATTAACCATATTATGCAGATATGATCGATAGCACGACATTTACTATACTTATTACTCTTATTGTTATCAATCTAACTCATATTATTAACCATATTATGCAGATATGATCGATAGAACTACAATTAGTATACTCAATACTCTTATTAATATCAATCTAACTCATAATATTAGCCATATTATGCTTATATAATCGATAGAACGACAATTACTATACTCATTACTCTTATTATTATCAATCTAACTCATATTGTTAGCCATATTATGCTTATATGATCGATAGGACGAAAATTACTATACTTATTACTCTTATTATTATCAATCTAACTCATATTATAAGCCATATTATGCTTATATGATCGGTAGAACGATAATTATTATACCTATTACTCTTATTATTATCAATTTAACTCATATCATTAGCCATATTATGCTTATATGATCGATCGAACGACAATGACTATACTCACTTCTCTTATTATTATCAATCTAACTCATATTATTAGCCATATTATGCTTATATGATCGATAGAACGACAATTACTATATTCATTTCTCTTATTATTATCAATGTAATTCATATTATTAGTCATATTATGCTTATATGATCGACAGAACCACAATTACTATACTTATTACTCTCATTATTATTAGCCTAACTCATATTATTAGCCATATTATGCTAATATGATCGATAGAACGACAATTACTATACTTATTACACTCACTATTATCAATCTAACTCATATTATTAACCATATTATGCAGATATGATCGATAGCACGACATTTACTATACTTATTACTCTTA